>NC_062523.1:15415719-15610719 GCF_022655615.1 Tachysurus fulvidraco
ATAACTTGTAGTTACACTGCAACCTGACAGACGGTTAACTTTGAAAACACATTGTCACGTCTCAATCCTGTGTATACTTCAAAGCTGGGAGACTTTTTCAGTGTAATTTCCCTCAGTATGGATTTTATTACTGTATGGATTCATTTTCATTGAAGTGCCTCACTTCATAGGTGTCCTGCATGTAATGTAGGCAGTGAATTACATAGAAACACAAACTTTTTCAGTGGTGCTGTCTAGAAAGTTTTTTTTATCCATAAGTTATATTTTCCTTCAAATTCAAGGTCAACAGTTTAAAAAAGGGAGAGAGTATCACTAATTAATTAATAATCACTTAGTTGTAGACTTACAACATAAAATGAAAAGCAGTAAATATAAGAAGGGTGTTTTAGGATTTGAAAACTTTAGACTCCCTCTCATATTACACCCAAGACAAGACTGAATACATGACTGAATACATTCCCACAGCAAAGATCGATGACGACCAATACTTCACACACTTTACAGGAAACAATGGAACTGTAAATTCTCCTTAAAACACAGATCATCAAACTAACTTCACTGCCTGGTTTTTCTACCTGGCTTCTCGAAACATTTCACGGATTAATAATCAACATTCGTCTTGAAGCCTTTTAGAAATAAGGCTATTTTTTCCTGTCTGTTTTTCAAACTTTTTTTTTTATTTAAATGGATGACTAGACAAGCTATTAGGTGATAGACAGCACAGCCTTGTTCCTCTCTAGATCTTTCTAGCATATCGTAGAGGTTTATTTGTTGTCATTGAAAGACAAACACAAGAAAAGATGGCACTTTGCTAAGCAGGGTACTGCACTGTATATGATTACCTACATCTAGATCGATTAATCAGCGATCGTAGAACCAAGAATAAGTGCTGAGGAAACAACTGGAGAAGACATCTTGGTTACGATGACACATTTCAACATAGATGTATGTCTGTATTGTGTACTACAGTTAGAGGACAAGTGGATGTTAAAAAAGGACATCGCTGGCTGGAGGGCAGAAAGACTGAATGTCTGAATGGGAAAAGAGGAGGAGCAGGAGGGAGGGATGGGGGAGGAAAGACATGTGCTTAGTGATTCACTTTAGTTGATGTGCAGAGTTAGACTCTCTCTCTCTCACACACTCACACACACACACACACACACACACACACACACACACACACACACACACACACACACGGCTAGTGGCTAGTGTTGTAATCTGATGATTAGTTGTGGGTTGTAGGATTAGAAGTGGGTCAGTTACTTAAAACAATTATAAGTAGTTAAAAAAAATGTAAATACAATAAAAACCTTTTTTGTAAGTTGTAATTTGTAAAATAATAAATAAATAAATAAATAAATAAATAAATAAATAAAAATCCACACAAACAAACAAACAAACAAACAAAAAAAAAACCCACACAGCTTCAAGTCACAATGTAAAAAAATGATCAGAATGAAGATGACACAAAAAATAATTATAAGTAAATATGTACAGGATCATAAAAAGAGCTGGTTGGAGAAGTTCAGCAGTAAAATGTCTAACAGTTTTAAAACACACATTGCTAAAGACTATATATGGTCTAAAAATAGTCTACAATTTAACAAGACAGAAAATTGTATTTATTATTTCACTAGGACTGAATACTCAGAGGCCCTAAATAGGCCATAGCATGTGTGTTAGAGCGTGTGTGCGTGTGTTAATTGACTGAGGGCAGTACAGATCCCCAACAATGATTTATTAATACACTATTAATCAATCTTGAAAAACAGAAAGAAAGAAAATATATATAATTAAACATTGATAATTAACTTAATTAAATTACTTAAATTATTTTTAAAGATGAAGCTTCCCTAATCCAAACCTAATTTTATGACATGGATCTCAAAACATCTCTTAAATGCAACCTCTTACATCCCTTGGAATGTCAGATACTTACAATCACATACTTAAAGCAAGTTGAAAAGGTAAACAAGGAATGGCTATTGATTCTGTCCTGTTATCACATGTTGTGATCACCTGATACATTGTGGGCTAGGTTCGACTGCTGGGCTTTTATTTACTCAGATGCTAAAGCTGAAGCATGAAAAGGCATCATGGTCTATAAGGATAACTCATCAGCACATGGCTTTGATCTCTAAATGAAGCATGTGCAGACCAGACCAGAAACTTGTTCTCTGTGGCACACACCCCACCACCACAAACATAACCAGACTCTGTGGAGGACACACACACACACACACACACACGCACACACACACACACAAGCACGCACACACACACACACAAGCACGCACACACACGCACACAAGCACGCACACCCTGTTCTTTTTAGAGAACATACCCCAAATAATGTGAAACTGGTGACGGCTAAAGTTTTTGCCTGCTTTCCTAGTGATTTATGGCCTCGATTGACACACACTCAAACTAATTCCCATGTGTTTTACTGAGGGTAGGAACATTCCCACAGGGAATTCCCACAGGACTTTAATTACCCCTGAAGAGACCAGAGCCATGCATGTGCTAAAAGAGCAATTTTAGGCAGGAGCCACATGCTGATTTGACCATGATGTGCTTATTTTAAACTTCTACTGCTCAAAGAGGAGAGTGAAAAGCACAGGGAGAAAGGGGAAGGATAAAAAAAAAATCCCTGTTAATTCAACTCCATGTATGTTCTACAAAGATTCCTATTCCAAAAAGTCTATTCCAGCCAAAGTGTCCACCTACCTAATAGTAAAATATCAACCGAGATGATTATGCAATGTAACAAATGGAATTAAGGGCTACGTTGTGAATAAATAGGGACATACTGTCTCTTTGGAATGTTTAATTACATGTAAGCAGTTTTTATTCTTGCACTTGTCTCAGTGAAAAACAAACAAACAAACAAACAAACAAACAAATAAATAAAGACAACCATACACTATATTGTCAAAATTACTTGGACATCTGATAATCACAGTGCATTGTGCTTGTTGAACATCCCATTCCAAACTGTGGGACTTGAAATGAAATCAGAACGTAAGTGTGGGGATTTCAACCAAAAGAGCATTGCTAAATGTTGGTAGTGAAGGTCTGGCATGCAGAAAATTGTGGTCGTCCAATGTTGTGGCAACAATGTGGGTAAGGCCCATGTATGTAATGATGAGATGTCCACATACAGTAGTTTTGGCCATATAGTTTATTAGCATTTAGATCAAAATAGTGAGTTCACCAGATTATGTTGTGGGTTGATTTGTAATGTGGACAAACATGCTCACAAATCAAAGAGAGAGAGAGAGAGAGAGAGAGAGAGAGAGAGAGAGAGAGAGAGAGAGAGAGAGAGAGAGAGAGAGAGAGGAAGAGAGGACAAATAACCTCTACTAAATGAGAGGAGACAAAGGAGTACAAAATTAAGAAGAACTGGAAACCATTAAAAAATACTATAATTGCTGGGAAAGCATCCAAAGTGCATAATCAACACGACTGTGCGTCCAATCACCTGAGAATAAATATATAATATGCTAGATATTTTTAAAAAAATGTATACATTAAACAAATTAAGTGCTGCTCTACTTACTGCCTAATCATACAGAAAATCAGCTCCAGTAATCAACTAGTTGCCTACACCTGAAAAGCTGTTTCCATGATTGTCCCATCCAATCTTTACACCCTGTCATTTAACATAAAAGGGGACATGATAAAATGAGCTTGGTTGCAATATTCAAGAAAACCCAGCTCAAAGGCATTAATAAAACTAGAACGTCAACAATGACAGTACAGAATAATTACTCATATTTTAAATGTTAACTTTTCTGAGATAGTCTGAGCTGTAGTAAAAAAAAATCTGGTTAACTAATCATACTGACATTAAGAGGATTAAAAAGTTACAGCCAACTTTTCTGCCATATTCCCACAAGCGGTCTGAGATCTCCTGTTGCGTGCCTGTCCGATGAATAGTCTAGTTTAAAGAGCAGGTTTAATACCAATACACTGGGTATTAGGTAATTTGAGAAAGTTGATAAAGACAGGTACACTGGAGAGCAAGAACGTTGCAGAAAGAGGCAGTTTGAGAGAGGGAAAGAAAGTGACGGATAGACGAAGAGAGAGGGAGGGAGTTATGCCTGTAGAACACAAAATGGGTGTATCAGCTGTCAGAAGGCTGACAGAATGAGCTCCAGATGTGTCCTAAAAATGATAGAGGGTGCTACAAAGAAACTGCATGCATCGTAGCAAAACAAAACCAGCTAATGCATCTATTTTATATACATATACACCTCATTGATTTCAAGTAAAACAATGCCAGAATTAGGGATCACAAAATTGCGGAAAATACTATGTGGGAATGTTCACAGTTTATTTAGTCAACTCATGTTTGTTTTATATGTATGTTGCTTTCTTTCAGTCCGATGGGTTTGCGATCTCTAGGAATAAAGTGACACTAGGCACCCCAAAAAATATTAAAAAAGAAACCTTATCTGGAAAATTCAAGCCACAACAATATTTGACTGGCTGTTATAGACATTAGTTTAGCTCCATCACTATTGTGAGGTTAGTGAGCAGAACGTTATGGACACAAACAGCATGTGATTGAGAAGTCAAACAGAAAATAGCCTAAGTGGTTCGAGCTAACTGGGAAGCTATGACAAGTTACTCAAATGTACACTCATTATAACCATAGTGAACATAAAAGCATAGCAAAAAACACAACACATCAATCCTTAAGGCAGGTGGGCTACAACAGCAGAAGATCACATCAGCTTCCACTCCTATCAATCAAGAACTGGAATCTGAGGCTACATTAGACACTCAGTGAAGTGACATACGGCTAAGTACGGTGACCCATACTCAGAATTCGTTCTCTGCATTTAACCCATCCAAAGTGCATACACACAGCAGTGAACACACACACACCATGAACACACACCCGGAGCAGTGGGCAGCCATTTATGCTGCGGTGCCCTGCACAAGGGCACCTCAGTCATGGCCGGCTTAGGATTACGAGTCAGACTCTCTAACCATTAGGCCACGACTTGCCCCACGTACCAGACGGTACGGTGAGAAAAAGACTTGGTGTTTTATAAACTTTAACAAATTTTTGACTGATTTGTGTAATGAAACAATTTGTATAATTGTAATATTCCACTAGCACAACTGTGCAAGAAATGTAAAGATCACCATAAACAGGCAGGAAGAGAGGAGCACTGAGCTTTGAGGAACACCAACAGAGATTCTCCATGGAACAGATGTAATCATTATGTCAGCTATAATACAAACTCTCTCCTATTTATAAAAGAAATCATTGCCATGACCAGACGTTATTCCAAATCTGGTGAGAATAGATAGCAAGATATTATTACATGTGTTGAATGCTGTAGAGGTATTAAAAAAAAAATCGAGACTGATAACTGATGCATGAACAATAAAGTCTGTTGAGTAGAAATGATTATATGGACTGATTTATATCAGCACAATCCATAGCAGAGAATAGAAACACAGATCACTTACACAAGCACAGTCTTTATATTCCTTTTCCGTTTTGTGTTACTTCACTAGAATATCACAAGGCATCACATCACTCAAAAGTATTTGATTTGACAATGTAATTTTGTTACCCATCTTTATGCAAATGACAGGTAGCATATACAATATCTATAAATCTTTTTATTTATTCATTTTTAAAAATAATTTTTAGCAAGTATTTATTTTCTTATCAGCTTTCTCAGTGCACACTTGAGAGGAGCAGGTTTGTTTCCTCTCTGTCTCCTTCTCTTCACTTTAATTGCCCATGTCACTCTTATCATCGTCTCACTCTTGACATGCATGTTTACCACTAGCATAATCTTCAAAAAGCATGTTAATATAAGAAGCTCAGCTTTCATAACCCATAAAGCCTGATCCTGTTTACTACAGAGAAAGAGTGCTGAAGGAGAGTGAGGGCTCTGATCATATCTTTGTCAGTGCTCAGGGTTTGTCTGTGTGGGAGTATTCACATGTCTTACAGGCTACAGCCTTAATAAGGTATTAATATATAGGATTAGAGAAAAGGTAGGATGTGGAGGGGAGTTCAGGTGGTTTATAGGCAGTGACAGTGAGCTGATCAAGTCTGTGTTTATGTTCCCAGCAGGCAGACATGACAACTGCAAACCAGAGTGACACTCGGGAAGAGCGACATGCATGCATGTGTGAGTGTGTGTACACGAGTGTATTAAATTCTCAGAAGAAAAAGCCCTCTCTGCAGGAACCTTGCTAATCCAGCAGGATCCTTTATGAGTTGAGTCCATACTCGGTTCAAATACATCCATTGCCACAGAGATTCAAGCAAACCTTTTGAGGAATGAAATCGCTTACTGTATGATGGAGAAGTTGAAGGATGAGCTTTTGATTTGTGTTTCTATCATATCGCAATAACAGCGACTGTTATGCAAACTTTGTAATGGACAATTAATTTCTTTTAGGAATCCCTTTAGTTAGACCTGGTCAACTTCATTGTAGACCTGAAGGCCATCACTGAAGGCCAAGCATAGACCTTGCATCTACTGGTGTGTGTGTGTGTGTGTGTGTGTGTGTGTGTGTGTGTGTGTGTGTGTGTGTTTGGGGTGGGGGGTGTTGTTGGGGTGGTGGTGGAGAAAACCAACGAATCCGAAGAAAACCCACACAAACATGACAAACACTACACAGACAGTGACCAGATTTCACAACCCAAGGTTCCTGGAGGTATGAGACACTAACACAACACTAATCATGCCAGAACAGGGCAAAGTTACAGGAACACTGCAAATATGCGAAGATCCTGAGCTTGAATTATTGGTGTTCCTTATTGAGTTTCTTTGTTGCATGAAAATCAGATTTAATGTAGGATGGTAAGTAACTTACATTAAATATGCATGCATTTCATGTTTCACATCTTTCACGGCCAAACTTCTGTCACAAAAAGAACATAATATAAAAGTTGAGTCCAGTTGTGCAGCACAGACTATGATACAAAACAAAGGTTTAGTAATTGCTTTCTGGCTCATAAACAGATTTTTAACACACTGAGTTAGATGTTAGGTAATTCAGTAAAGTTAGAATTTGCCCAGTCATTGTATTTCAGTACAGCACTAGTCCCTAGTCCACAAAAACAAGCCTACAATCAGACATGTAGATATGGTGGATGGATTTGCGGTTTGAACCTCATCTGAAATATTTTTAAATTCCAAACACTTATTTCTAGAATGGTTAACTTAACACACTTGCAGTGTAATTCTCTTTTGCACATAGATTGAACTACAGCGGTATTAATTAAAGGTCAACAGAGCCCTCTTTGCAGATCCTGCACCCAGACATCAAATTAACATGTCCCTTAGTTTGTTGAATCACATTTTACTAGCTACCAGTTGCTATGAGGCTAAACAAGATTCATTACTTGGGATCATGCATTTTATTGTTTCTGTCTGAAATCTTGCTAGCTAGACACTGAGCACATGGATATTGAGGTGATGGATAAATAAGTATTGGGTTTCACTGCTGGAGAGGGTTGATATGATAAGATAATTGATGTGCTATTTTTAGCATGAATCATTTTGAAGATTTTTAGTGGAACAGTCATGAATTGTATTTTATGGCAGGGTCGATGGTTGATTTTGATTGTGACCAAATAATTAAAAAATGCATGTGTTTGGACATCTCTATTAAGGTGTAATAATCATGTATCCTGATCCCTTCTGAATTTAACTCTAGGCTTAGTGACTGCCTAAATAGGTTCCTGCAAACATAGGAGAGGTACACATTTGTCTAAAGTTGCTGAGAAAGTTCTTTCACTTTGCATACAGCTGGGTGGAGCTACAAGATGTGGAGATACTTAATTCCTATCCACCACAGGGAAAAGTGGTCCTGGGTTTCTAGCCATAAACTAATGCAATAATAATTTTGTGAGGTCAATGAGATATTTTGACAATAAGGTGTGTGAGTGAGAATGATAGAGTATTTGTGTACATGTACATGTGCTTGTGTATATCCCCAGGGGCAACAACAGCAGAGTGAGAAGCAGGAAAAGAACTGAGCTCTCAATATCTGGCTCGGCATGCTCCCTGGACTCCTCAAAGCTTCTGTCATGCACACACACAAAACGACACACTCTGATCTATTTCCATCAAAGGCTGCCCAGCCATAACATACATACATATGTGCACACGCACACACACACAAACACACACACGCGCACGCGCACGCGCACACACACACACACACACACACACACACACACACACACACACACACACACACACACACACACACACACACACACACACACACACACACACACACACACAGAGTGTTATCCAATGCAAGCAAAATGTATGCAAGCTTCTTGACTGTGTGTTATTCTAAGAGAGACTTCAAACCAGACGAAAGCCCAGGAAACGCTGTGTTTTTTCTAACCAGGCTACCTCTGTGTGTTCTCCCATCAGTTTGGGCTTATCTATTTGGGAAAAAACTTGGGTGCATCTTATTCCCAAATGTCCAAATACATGAACAAGATTTGGTCAAAATGCAAAGCAAATAAACTGGATTATGAGCTTCTAATTAATTTCTACCAAATTGAATGACTGGAATGGTTTTACTGCTGACAGTGTTGACTGTGCCCATTAAGGTTCACATGTACACCAGCATTAAATCCATATTTTATGGAGTATAGTTAATTCCTCACATACTGTTTAAATAATTATTATATATAATAATAATAATAATAATAATAATAATAATAATAATAATAATAATAATAATTATTATTATTATTATTTTAATTTATATTATTTATTATCCCTGCGATGGGTCCAGGGTGTATCCTGCCTTGATGCCCGAAGAGCCCGAGATAGGCACAGGCTCCCCGTGACCAGTTCAGATAAGCGGTAGAAAATGAATGAATGAATGAATGAATGAATGATTTATTATTATTATTATTATTATTATTATTATTATTATTATTATTATTATTATTATTATTATTACAATTTACTACTATTACTACTAATAATAATAATTTCTCCTGAATTCGTGTAGTTCCGTTTGAATACCATCATCTGGACCCCAGCTGCAAGCCTCTCTTTCAGATAATAGCAATATTATCAACAATGTGTGTGTATGTATATATATATATATATATATATATATATATATATATATATATATATATATATATTTATATATAATGTATAAATATATTAATGCTTTGTCTGTGCTGGAGATCTGATAAACCTTTTCAGCAGGTGCTAAATATTAGCAGATGACTATTGGAGTATTTTATAACTGGATGACATGGGAAAAGCCTGGATAATGCTTTCTGGTGCCAAAATTTCTAGTGCTTTTTTGCATTACCTGAAAGTCTGTGGAACCCTTGAAGAACTACATGGTTCTAGAACAAAAGCTAGTTTGAAAAACCTTTTTTCAGAAACTAAATGGAAGTATTCTGAACAACAAATACAAAGCCCCTGGTATGTATTTATCTTCAACTGCTGAGAATGAGACCAGTACAGTACCTTGTTGGTATTGCTTTAAGTAGAGTGCTATATGGAGGCCAAAAGTGCTGCAACTGATATAAAATTCAATTAGTGGTTGTTTGTTTACAAAATACACGTTGATAAAGTGCTTATTCTTTGACACTCATGTTTGATCAATTAACAATGCTCATTATGTCACATGCCACCATAACAGCTTCTTATTTATAGAAAAGTACCTACTCTGGTCCAAGATCCAAAAGGAACTCAAGTCAGTCCTTGTTACTCCTGTAGTAGTGTAACCTAAATTCCTAAAATAAGTTGCTTACAAATCTAATAAAACATTGGGACAGTGTTTCTGTTTCTGAACCTGACTTAAAGCATATGTAATTTTGTAAGATCCAGTATGTGTGTGTAAGAGCTGCAAATTCTGATCTCTCCCTCTCTCTCTCTCTCAGCAACAGAATGTGTTACATATTCATAATGTGATGGTTGTAGAGTATTAAACAAGCTAGTCGTGATGGGATATCTTCATCCACAGAATCCAGCTCTTTAATCATAGCTGAGGGACCAGAGGCCAAATTTCCTGCCTGCAATGAGTCCATTACTATATTAAATTACTTCAAAATATCCACACCATTATCACATATTTTAGCATGTAATTAGGACAATTGTCATAGTAAGTGACAAAGGTAAAAGAAGAGCACACAGGAGAGATAGGAGATCTGGAGAAAATGTCACACAAGCGTGAGAGCGACAGGAATGAACGTGGTCAACTGCTCTGTCTCCTACAGAATTAGCCGGTATCTCAGAGAGGCGTGCCGGGGAGAGCTGACAGTAATCCCGCACCCACTGCAGTGCCGTCGCTGTGCTACATTATCATAGATAATCCCATAATCCCCAGCACATTGCTAATCTCAATCCCACCCCCTCTCTTCCTTCACATACTAATCATACTAATGATGGACCCCTATCTCCCCTGGCAACCATCACTATGTGACACTGGTCCCTTCACTCCACCCTACTTGTGTGCGCACACACACCTCCCAGGAAGCTCACATTAATGGGATTCATAGCTCAGGGCCAAACAAAAACCAAACATATGTTCAGCAAATGAGTGTGTGTGTGTGTGTGTGTGTGTGCACGTGCTTGCGTGTGTGTGTCAGTGTCAATACAGCTATGTTGATCACTTTGGGGTGAAAGAGACACAGCTCTCTGCAGTGGCCTGACCCAGACTATTAACTGCACCCTACACTTAGAGGATACACTTGTGTTTATTATCAAGAAGTAATGCATAAGGACAGGAAACAGAGACAGTAAAAAAATTTAAAAACAGACAGAACATTTTCTTACAGTAATCCAATTTCAGGAGTCAAAGATTCTTTCTCTGTGATGGTGTTAACCTATTATTGTTCTATCTGTGTGCCTACAGCATTTCCACTACAATAGTCAGCATACCTTTAACCCATTGGTGCAAGCATGAATGAGACAAAGCATGAGCATTGATGGTAAAGTGACAAATTCAAATGATTGGCTCAAAGCATTCTCCTGACCACTCCTACAGCGTTTCTTCAGTTCTCCAATCACAACCTACACAAAAAATGAAAGTGAAACCTACTGGTTTCAACTTATCCTGTCACATATGACCCCCTATTTATTGACAGATAATAAAGCTTAGAAGGAGGTAGCATAGATTGTTAGTGATGAGTATATGAGCTAGTACAGTCAGTGTAGTACTGCCTGATCACTGAGTACTGCCATTGTTTAATTTGTGTTTAGCTCGGCAGCATTAGAATCTATACTACTTGGACACAAGTTTGTGAACACCCAACCAACACACTCGGTTATTCTTTCTAAATCAGTTTCCAGACCTAGTCCCACTTTTGCTGTTATATTAATTTTCACTCTTCTGTGAAATGGGAAGGTTTTGGTGCTGGCTCTCAGGCTTTAGCTATTCAGGCTATTCAGCTATAAGAGCATTAGTGAGGTCAGCACTCATAGCAGACAAGGTCTGGGGTGCAGTCAGTGTTCCATGGGGTTCAGGGCTCTGTGCAGGACGCACCAGTTCTTACACATTAGTCTTGGCACTGGATTCATATTCAGTACACCAGAATTAATGAAAGACATTGCTGGTTACTATACACCCACAAGAACAGACTAAAAGTGATTAGTCACTTGCTAGTATGACACTTAGTCTTATCCTGGTCAGGTTTCCTGAGTCAAACTTTCTGATTTCTACTCTTTTCTCATTTGCTGTTGAATTTCCACATAGAAGCACCTGTGTGAAAAGGCCTGAACGTTTATATAAATCTACAGGTATCCTGTCTGAGTATTGCTTGTGTCTCATACTTTTTAGTGTTTGTGTGGAAGACCTGAACTTTTTTGTGATGTGTTGTGCTGTCTTTCTCACCAGTAGTCTTCAGTACAGACACTTCAGCTGTGCTTTTTCCTTTACAGTCAACTTCACTCTGTCTGTCACCACTGACAGAGACGACCTTAAAAATAGAGATAGAAATATACACAAACAACCCACACCATGTCAAAAAGTAAGAAAATGCAACAAGAAACACAATGAATTAAGTACAAAATTAAAAGGTTTGAGTTCTGGAAGAGATATTTACTAGCACCTATTAGGAGTGTGTTTGCAACGGTAATTGCTAATGTACAGACTCCGGATTTCTTTTTTTAATATGTGTGCGTTCTCTCCTTGGGCGATTATGCTTTCTGTCTCAGTGGCTTAATTGTAATGCTGGAAATAACGAGGGCAGACTTCCTCACATATTTAATTTTTATCTTTGAATAAAAGAGCTATAGGAAAGTATTAATCTCCTTAACATTTCTAAGTACATCCTCCAAAGGATTTTGCTTTTTTAATCTTACATATGCTCAGCAGAGTTACTGGCAAAAACTGTACGTTTTCTTCATCTCATCCTTTCAACATCAAATGGTGAGCAGCAAAAATTGGATCAGACTTCAAAGCCAGCAATGTGCTCCAAGTCACAGAGTGGCTCCTCTATTTCACATATTGAATTCGAGCAGGATATCAAAGTGCTAGCAAAGAACCTGAGGTCTTTACTAAAAAAAGGGCCCTAACATCTGTAGAGAGAGAAGCGCAAAGACAAATCACCTCAGGGAGAAGCTAGCATTTACTCTCCAGCACGGATTTCCAGCCTTTTGATTCACTCCTTCCCTGTACCTCCCTTCCTCTCCCACTCTTTCACTCTGCCTCTGTGCTTAGATGGGAGTCAAGAATGAGCGAACTTTCTTTTTTTGTCTCGGTCTGTCTCTCACAACTCAAAAAGGACATCAGTCTTACAAGCTTTGTGCTTATATGCAGATTGGTGAGTGCTGAACGCAAAGCAATACCCTGGACATAAAGTGCATTACAATAGTACAGTATTCATTTCAGACCTTGTCTTTATGGATATGGCAGTCAGAGCCTCTTCTTTGAGATGTACCTTCCCTGAGGAGAAAATAAAATGGTGAAACAGATTGAGATAGTAGCCCACAGTTCCTTTCTAAAGTATCGAACAGTTCACTACAAACATTTGTGTTTTGAGATCAAATAATAAATATGAGATTATGGGTCAGGATTAAAGCTTTCACTTTGCTTAAAGGTGTTAAACAAATTAAAACCTTTTGTTAGAACCCACCCATTTTTTTTTAAAGTCAAAAGTAATCAAAAATATTTGAACATGTGATTGACAGGAGTTTTTCCTTTCTTGCCTAGGTGTGTTGGGTTAGTTGATTGTTAAAAAAAAACAACCTGATAGCTCTGAATGTCTACTTTCGGCCTGAGCCATGGGATTTACCTGTGAAAACTGCATTTGTTATTGAATAGTATAAACCTCGACAAAGTTCAGAGTGCTGTTTATGGAAGGAAAGCAAATAATTTTGAAGCAGAGAAAAGAGGAAAAATCAGTCAGAGTCACTGCACTGGGCATAGCCAATACAACAACTTAAAAAAAGAGATACCACAGGTATACTAACAACCAGGCATCAAACATGTCAGGAAAAGTAAAACACCAGCACTTGAGTACCAGTAGACCTGTGACGAAAAACACATCACCAATCAGTGACGTCACCAATAACCTGCACAGGGCAAAAGTGAAGATATAACAAAAAATTGCTTGAAGAAAAAAGTGAGAGCAGAGTAGAGGCTACAAAATGCAAACCATTCCTCAGAACTAAGAATCAGAAGGTCAGTAGAGGGTAGTGTCATGGCTTCAGATTGTATGACTGCTTCTGGAACAGGATCACTCATCTTTATTGATGATGTAACTCATGATTTTGGCAGCAGAATGTATTCAGAAGCATACAGAAACTGTCTGTCTGTCAATTTACAGAGAATTGCTCACTGTGAGGAGCTTCATCATGCAGCAAGACAACGTCCCAAAACACATTCAAGTAGTTCATCAGGGGAAAGAGGAAGCTTGTAGAATGGCCAAGTTAATCACCAGACCTTAAACGTACTGAGGAGCCATGTAAATATCACCTAATCTGCTGAAAAACAAGACTTTGCTGTTCCTATACTTTGGAGGAGACACTGTGTATGACATTATTTAGACAAAAAATAAAGATGAAAAATAAAACGCTAAAGCTGAGATCTAGAGCACAAAATTAACTAACAAATAAGCATGTAAGCTAGCTAATGAATCATCTAAAAAGAAAATGGGCAGCTGATGTCAAAATAAATCTATATGGATCCTCTCCAGAAATGATTAAACAGAATAGTAAAGTTTCACCACTGAGATTTAGGATGTAAACAAGCGCACTCAAATCCCTGCAGAAAAAACACACACACATGAATTCATGCACGCACACACACGGAGTGAGAGAGAGAGAGAGAGAGAGAGAGAGAGAGAGAGAGAGAGAGAGAGAGAGAGAGAGAGAGAGAGAGAGACTGAGTGCAAAACCGAATATATTTAACGATTTAATGTCATTGTGAATATGAATCCAAATAATTACTTTAAAACTTACAAGGATAAACATGTAACCAGATTGAATATGATTTCTAAAAATAAGGTCCATTTGAAGAAGAGTTATGATAGATGAAAGAAGCAGATGGTGTCCCGATAGTCTCTATACATAGTGGAAATGAACACTCTTTAAAAATAAATAAATAAAAAAAAGTAAACTTAATGTACAAAACATTGTCTATATCATTTGTCATGTTTCCTATTAAAGTCCATTACAACTTTGTGGCAGCTTCCTGATAAAGCTGTGAGAATGATTTCAAAAACATTTTTCTTTTGTCAAAGGTTTCCCCTATGTACAGTATGGAGACTTCTGGCACACTCAGTAAATCCTGTCACTTGTGATCCACAGATTTAGATTTTATTTTATAGGTTGTTGATCTGTCAAAGCTGTAGCTTTCACATTATCAATGACTAAGCAATAGTTCTCCTGTATTATATCGTTCTAATGTCTGTACCTTGATTCAGCTGCTTGTATCCTGAGTTCTATTAAGATGATTATGTGCATCTGTCATTAGAAGATAAAGATTAACTGTCTAATAAAACATATTATGAACAGTAATATGCCTCTTTACTGTAATTCTAATTTATTGTGGTATTTTTATTCTGTGGTATTTATTGTGGTAATTTACATGACAGTTTCTGATGTGGAATTAATTGTAGTTTTCTGTTGGAATATTATTGTTAGCTGTAATTAGAAAAGGAAATGAAATGTTACTGAGTGTGTTTGGGTTTTACAGAGAGCAAGAGAGAGTGAAAATGTAAACAATGAGAGGAACTCCGGTGAGAATCACCATAGACGCTGACCTAACTATCAGCTAGTAAAACAGTGGGAGCACACACACACACACACACACACACACACACACACACACACACACACACACACACACACACACACACACACACACACACACACACACACACACACACACACAAGTTTTTATAACAAAAGACATGCAGGTGTCCACAAACACTGATAGAAGATGTGAACTCTACAGGAAGGAGAAAATACTTCACACAGGGATGTCCAGTAGAAACACACATACGTACCCGGTTGATCGGGAATCAGATGAAGATTGCTGGTGGCTTTGTTTGCACTCTTTTCTGATTCTGTGTCCTCTGTAAGCTGTGACAAATTTCAACACGTGTCATTGAAACATAATGAGTTCTTCATTTTGCTGCCTACTTTGTTTCATAAAAGCAATTTTATGAAATACAAATTCAAGTATCGATAACTCATCCAAACAAACAAACAAACTGGCTTTTACTTGGAAATTCTCCTTGGCATTAAAAACCCACACCCAAAGCATGCATGGATGATCAAATCAAATATCAGTGATTAGTTTAGTACATAATTACTTTATGAATTACAAATTAACTGAGGAGAGAAACAACCCGAAACTGAACACACATGAAAGAGAAGCAGTTGGACTAAAATGCAGAAACATTCATATATTCTGGTTTAAATGGGGTTCAGCAATTAAATTTGAGTGTGCTCCATTTTAAGCTGAGTAAAGTCCAGTGATGAGTAACTGAGCCAACACGCTTGGTATTAAGAGTTTTAAATTCAGACACACACATACAAAGTGTGAGGGAAATAAAGTAAGAGAACATGCAGTTGCACATACCAGGGCTGTGATTAATTTATGTGCTTTGAGTATATAGTGTTCTCATTCATCTCTAAGGTCTTTGCTAAACATGCTAGAGCAGCCCAACTCATGTGAACATGCCAGAGTGGTATAGCAGGGGATTGAAGAGCTTGACTTTAAAAACTCCCAACCCCCCTAAGAAGAAACAACATAAACATACATCAGCATGCCCTCACGCACAATGAGGGACCACATTAACTATACCATGTCAGCTGGCTTTTCTTTTTTTTGTAACAGATAAGTTCATCTGGTCTGTTTAAATGGGCTTTAATGTTGGGCAAATGAAATGATGGGAGAAAGAGAGAGAGAGAGAGAGAGAGAGAGAGAGAGAGAGAGAGAGAGAGAGAGAGAGAGAGAGAGAGAGAGAGAGAGAGAGAGAGAGAGAGAGAACGAGAACAGCCACTGTGCCAAGAAGGAGGTGAGTAGCACTTGAAGAGAGGAAAGCAGAACAATGGCATCTCTCCTCCCTGTCCCTCCCTCTTGCCTGCCTCCCCCAGTACCCTGCTCCCGCCCTCTCCCTCCCTCCACATGTCCTCAAAGGAGTAGTGGAGTGAGGGAGGGGGCACCCCAAGAAGGTTAATATGCCCGCTTTGATCTCTGCCAGGCCACAGTGAGTAAGAATTCATTTACATTTCAGATGAAAAGGTTGACAGTATAAAAAGGCATCTTGTTTCTGGTATGTGAGAGGGCTGTAATAGGCCGGGAATTTGAGAGAGGAAGTGGCAAGGAAACAGAAGGGGATAAACCACCACCTCCTCCCCACTTTCCCCTTCTCCTCTCCTCCACTGCCTACACTGGGAAAGAGATGAAAGAAAAGAAAGGATCTCAACATGCACCACTCCACTGAAACATGGGGACCAAATGCTGAGGCCCAAACTCTCAAACTTTTTCCCTCTGTATCATTATTAATTCATTATCTCCATGGGTTTTATTTGTTGAAAATAAGGGGACTTTCAGAAAATAGCCTAGTTGGAGAATTTTTTTTTTTTAAAGAAAAGTATGAATAGATGCACAATCCACCCACAATTTATCTAAGAACAAGGAGGAGAGCTCTGTGGTGTAGCTGTGGTTGCTCAGAGCTGAGATCATTACCTGACTGAATCTGCACTGCTGCATTCTCCCGATCCTGCTTAATCTGCTTCACATGTTGACGGACTAAATAACCCCTCCATGCTACAGAGAGAGCAAAAGAAAGAAAAACAGACAGTTAGGGAACTTTTCCACCAGACAATATGGTACAGCAAGACTATCCACACTGGAACTGAATATCCGTGTACATTATATGAGTAAAGAATGAGGGAATAAGCAGTCATAAACTAAAGAAGATAACAAAAAAACAAAAACAAAACAAATACAGTGGGTAATTTATTTATTGAGGAAAATCATCCAGTATTACGTATCTGCGAGTGGCAAAAGTATGTTTGCAGTCAGTAACTGGGACGATCCCAGTGCAGCAATAACTAGAGCTGAATGTTTATGGAATGTTTGCACATTGGCTAAGAGGAATATTAACCTGATTATTCCTCAGTACAGAACAGTTTCAACTCTTTCAAGCACCTCCATATTGTGCACTTGTTTATTCTACAATTAGAATAATTAGCAAACAAAAAGTTTTTTTTACCAGGATTTGGTAAATATAGAAAAACAAATATGCAATGTTAAATCTTTTTCGATAAAAAAAAATGATTCTTTCACTAATTTCAACGTTAAATGTACCATGGCAAAGTTTGCAACAGAATTTGTTCACATTGTGTTCAATTTGTTCAGGATCTGGTCACTTAGTAATAAAAAACAAATGACGAAATGTGGAATCACTGATTATATGTCTCTGGTTTCATTGAACAGAATAAGTTGTCATGTAGCAGACCATGATGCAGTTGGATCTAGAAAAGTATTTAAGCAGAAAATTAAAATTTAAAATTTAAATTAGCATTAAAATAAGTAATGTAACACAATCACCATGTGAAATATTTAGCAGTAGCTCAGTGACAAAACAGGAAAAATCAGGCTTCTGTATCAGATCCTCTGCTGCAACCAATTGGATGGTTTTAGATAAATTATTGAAGGAAGCTATAAGGTGAGTGACATTTGGTCAGAAAGGTAAGAATTTACCAAAGAGCTTCACAGATATTTCATTTTATTCACCCTATTTGGTCTGATTAGAGAACCGACAACACGGCTCTTTAAACTAGAATTGAAAACAGAACAATTAAAGATGAATAAACTGAGAAGTATGTGTTTATTCTCCTTGCATGAAATTTGAAACTGATGCCTCATGTGTTCAGGCTCAGCAGGGCTAGAAAAAAGCAATAGTGTGATACATTAACACCAAACAAAGCACATAACCAATAGGATCTATCAATTACTCTTATCATTTAGACCATTGAAAGAAAGGAAATTTTTGTAACTGGAAAAAAGTTATTTGAATAACTCTGATATGATGCAATGTAAGAAAAATGCACAACCAATTGTACACAATCTGACTGATCACTAATCGCAGGTGAAAAACTTGAAAGCACTTTCTCAGTTGGATCTGTTAATCTAAGAAGACAGTAGAAATCCAGGGCTCCCGTGATGCTTCTGTAGCAGTGCTGTACCTGACTGGATGATGATTGCCCCGTGATTGCGTTTCTCTTTCTCCCGGCGGTATCTTCTTGCCCCCAGCCAGCCTTTAGTGTAGGCCTGGATAACCACCACCCGAGCCATCACCTCTCTTAACAACAAATTCAGTTGCTCCACGTGGTAGTACTTCAGAAACACCTGTCTCACACAGACACACACACACACACACACACACACACACACACACACACACACACACACACACACACAAATGAATGCACAAATGAATGCACATAAAATACACATTCATGCGCAGAGGGTACCTTCACCTCTCAAAAAACACACACAATGTTTGCAATCAAGGGGCTTATAGGGGAATAGCACTCTTTGAACTTCTTGTTTTTTCTTTTTTCCAAAGCTGCAGATGCCAACCATCTGGTCAATTAGAGTCATAGATAACAACCCCTCTCTGCTTAGGGATTTAACTCTTCAGAGAGAAAGAGTGAGAAAATGAAAGAGGCTGAGAATGAAAGAAGGAGCAAGAGAATCAAAGAGCCGAGTTTGTTTTGTATGCAATGGATGGGCTGGGAAAACAGCTCTATGTTGTGTAGAACAGGTATTTCATCACGCTGTTGCCCAGCTGATTTAGTCTAGGGTGTAATAGTGAATGATGACTACCTTAGTCCTGCCCAGAACCCAGTTGTCCAGCTTGGCTTTCTGTAAAATAATGACCGCATTTTCCTTACTGCTCTCTGGCATCTGATGTGCCCGGAATGCCAGGTAGTAGTATCTGAGGCGAAGAGAAAATATTATTAATCATGTCATAAGAATTAATGAACATAATTATATAAATATACACATAAATATACACAGAGTAGTCAGATTTACAGAGACAGGAACACACATAGGTTCAGCATTGGCCCAGAAAAATATACACACTAGGTTTAAACTTCTTAGACAAGATCAGTAATCTAAGTTCATAGAAACTGGACAACTGAAGATCAGAAAAAGATGAGGCGAGTGCATCCCATGCAGACCATTCAACATCACCTTTTATTTCTAAAAGACCAGTAATTTTATTTCAGCTCATTACTCTCATCTCAAAAAGATATTTCTGTACTATACAAAAGTTTTAGTAGCAAATTATCTGTTCAAATAAGGGGACGTGGAAGCTCAGTGGTTAAGGTGTTGGACTACTGATCGGAAGTTTGTATCCTTTCACCACCAAGCTGCCATTGTTGGGCATTATAAAAATAGTTGCTCTGGATAAGGGTGTTTGTCAAATGCAATAAATGTAAATGGTTTGGATTTTGACCAAATGGTTTTTAGTTGTTTGTACATAATTTTAAATTTCAATTTCATATTATTTGCAGTTACATGGAAAACAAATCATTTTGCAAAGTGACTTGTGTTATTCCAGGTTCAATATAAAAGATGGCTTGAAGGATAAAAACATTCTCTGCATGAAATATAAAATATTTCAAGTATACATTCAGGTCTGGACTATCATATAGTATATATATTCACTGTCTGCAGCTTATAGGAAAATGGTTCAACTAGTAAGCCCGAAATCTGAACCACTTTAACCCTCGTTTGCTGTATCCACAGTGCTCACTGTTGTTACGCACTTGAAAGCAGCAGTTAGAGCAGAAGGACATCAGGATCATTGTTCACACACATCAAGGCTCATGAAGGGCCAGGTTGATACTGGGTGTTCATCTGCTTTGCAGAGGAAGATAACAACTATTGTGTTTCCAGGAGAAAATATCTCTTTGATACACCAGTTCCCACTGCCTTTCATATTAATTCAAGTTGATACCTGTAATCTCTTTGATGATGGATACAAAGAGGACATTTCCTTTACTTCAGAGAAAGCTTTGGAAAATGTCATACAAATTTAAGCTAGTTTTTAGTGGAGCTACATATCGGGGCACTGGTCCACCACTGCCTTGGATGCAGAATTATGAAATCCACTAAACATGAATGTAATGGTCACAAAGCATAGCAGAGACGTCATGAAAGACACAGTGAGTCCTGGGAAAAACTAAATAACCAGGACAGTCCTCTGATCTGAAAGATAACAAGAAAGAGGAGGCACGCCTGGAGTTTGTTGTGTCCCTTTTGGAGGAGAGCTAAACTGTGCGAGATGCTAATGTAGATGACCTACATGTAAATTTCCATTTTCTGCAGAGGAAAAAAAAGTGAAAGAAGAAATTAGGAGGGAAAGTAAAGAATGTGTTCCACAGCCTATTAAAAGTTTTTTTAATTCAGCATTCTTCAAAAGTAGTCCATCTATGGTAATTAAAGGCATTGATACCACAGCTCTGTTGAAATCTCTAATCAGATGGCTGAGGAATGATCGATTCATATTTATAAAAAAAATAATTATATAATATGGCAAATCAGAAGTTTATTTTAAATACAATTTAAATACAGTTTATTTCAAATACAAGTCACAGGGACTTGGCAGGCACTCGACATAATCGAAGGCTTGTAATACACAATATACATTTAAGTATAATGTATTATAAAAATTAGAAAATTGATAAATTAATAACAACTGATATAGTGAAGTTTTTTTTAAATAAACAAATGAATTAACATCAAAAGATTCAAACTATTGTACAAGTAAATGTGTCAGATACACAATCAATCAGGATGCAGTACATAGTGAAATGCAGAGTGATTGACACCAGGATATAAGCAGTAGTAAAGAGTAATAAAGGTAATAAAATACATAATTAGACATGCATAGATATAAGGAAGCATCCAAGTAAAACATATAGAAATGCAAAGGAATGTAATAAATAAGGAAAGTAATAACACGATGAGGCAGTAACAGTATGAGGAGGGGCAAAGCACTAGTGGTGAAGTGGTGTGCAATGAGCCTAGCGCATAAGACAGTAAAAGTAGGTATAGGAGGTTTGCAGACCGTCTAAAGTACAGCTGCACTAAAGTGGCATGTGCAAAATAAAGAGTCTGGTTATTGGGAGTTCAGGATCATAATGGACTGTGGATAAAAGCTCTTCCTGAGTGTTTTGGTGTGGGCCATGTAACCGCAAAGGAGTGTATCTGACCTCAGCAGGAGTTTATTCAAATGTATTAAATTTATACAGTATAAAAATACATGATTAAAAAAAAAGTCAGACAAGAAGAAGAGTTATAGTATTTATAAACTATCTAGGCATCTCTGTAGATGAACCGAGCCAATGAAGTCCTCAAGAAACACAAGACTCATCATCTCTTCACATATCTGATCTCTTTCATTCATTTATTCCATTGGTGGAGAACTACTCATCAAATCAGTCAGTCAGTCAGTTCAGACTAAAATAGTTTTTATTAATTTTTAAGCTTTGTGTGCTGTGATCTGTACACATTGTGTAAGTGCTCTTCTCTGTTCTGATGGTGATGTGAGGACACAGGAGCATCACAGGCAATTTGAAAGCCGGTATCTGATTACACACTGAATTAATTAGGCTTATATCCATTTTGTTACAAAACAGCTATCATACAACTTGATCAAAGCCTGATATTAAATGTGTGAGAAAAATCACACAAGGTTTTAGACATCTTTAGGCAGACTGATTGCATTTCACATGGAATACGTTTAACTGACTCCTTAGCCAACATTATTTTTGCAGGAAGAATGTCAAAAAGAGGTGGAAAATTATATCACAGGCATTTGATTGGCAGATTTTGGTCTAAAGCTAATTTTTCATCATTTTTGTTTGTTTTTCAGAAAACAAAACTAATTGGTTTTTCCAGACTGTCACAAAGCTATTTCAGTTAAATAAATTCATGTAAAGTCCTGTAAGTAAAACAAACTGCACACATTTATCTGAAAATGCACAGCTGGACTTGCCAATAAACAAGATACCAGAAATTCTTTTCTTTACATCCGTTTCCTTTCTGTCCTCATTTAGTAGCTAGTTCCTCTGAATCTTCTCATCCTTCGCTCAGGGAGTACAGAGTTTTCCCATTAATAACTACACGTTAGTGAATCTGTCCCACTTATTCTGCCTAATTAACAAGCCATGTTTTGTGTGATAGGGCTTGTTGTACAAGAGCTCCTGAGTGACTGCTACAGCGGCTCTGAGACCTACCTGTTAACAAAGTCATCAAAGGTGATGCGATGAGAGAAGCCCTGGCGTCGGATGTCGACGGTCTCCAGGATGCCTGTGTACCGTAGCTGCACCATCACACGCTCTTGACAGAAGCGCAGAGCCTGGCGATCATCATTGGGTTTAATGCAGCGCACAAAGTGAGGCGTTCCCATTACCATTTTTGACAGCAGATCCATCAGAGAATACTAGAGAACAAACACATACATACATTACACAGTAGGAATGACTATTAAACATTGTCTATGAAACAAATAGCAAAAGTATTCCATATGAAATCCATTACTACAAAGTAATCATTATAAATTCAATTTAAGATATTATTAAATTATGTCAGTGTAATTCATTTCTCTTTCAGTCTTATAGTTCTTAGACACCAATATGGGAGACCAAATGATGACTGATGTGGACACGCACACGGAAGTATGATGCTACAGTCTGTCTTCTCATGTTGGTGGTCTCCTCTGGGTGTCTCATCATTTCCATAGTGTCCACCTTTAACAACACAAAGTTCAGCTTTAGTCCACATGTTGAGTCTGGAGCCTATCCCAGGGGACAGAGTACAATCCTACACACTGCATCATTTAGTGACGCCAATCAACAAGACTACCTTGAGATAAAAAAAAACAAAAAACAAAAAAAAACACATGGAGGCAGGAATTGAACCCTCAACCCTGAATATGGAAAAGAAATGTACTAGCCACCAAACCACAATGTCCCCCTATAGTAAATCTGTTAGTTGCTAAAAGTTGAATAAATTAGTACTAACAGGAACACAAACAAACAAACAAACAAACAAACAAACAAACAAAACAATTGCACAACTGGAAACAATTATTGAGACTGATTAATTGCATGAGAATGGGAACAACATGTTTCACAAAGTCCGCACAGGTTCAGTTTTAGTATTTTGTATATTAATGTGTTTAACACATGGCTAATTCTTTCTCCGCTTCGAAACTGTAAATGCATGATTATGGCGCAATATGATCCAATAAAACAATAATGTCAACTTCATCAACTGTGGTTTGGAGGAAAATAAACACTTAAAACCAACATCCTGAGGGCCGGAGTAATGAGAGCATACTGGGGACACAAGAACTTCAGGGTCCTTTTTTATAATGAACCCTATCATCTCAAACCATCATCCATTTTTCAACAGTGTTTTAACAAGAACACAATATGATCTTCTTAACAGCTATCTCCTCTCCTGGACTCATCAAATTTAACGATGTGATAAATATTTTATGGAACATCTATGCAGCAAAGTGCATATCTTAATACTTCATTTCATCTGAGAAAAGGAGAAAGGTATGCACAGAATTTTATTTCACTGGCCCTACATTCTGTAATTGGAGGTTTTGACAGTTGACTTTGCCCAATATGTTTCTGAGAGAGACAGGGGAATGAGAGGGTCCTGTGTGGCTGCTTTAACAAGATCTCCATCTCTCTACATCTGTCCCACTTTTGGCATTGCTTGTAACTTGCTGAAGTTTCATATCAGCCATTATAGTGGTTTGTAAAATTACTACAGTATTCATTAAGCACTTTTTTAATTTATCATAAAGTAAACCCTAGGGAATTTTTATTATTTGACATCTAAGGAATAAAATAATTTGTCCATGGAACATATCCAGGAAGTGTCTGAAAAGTGAAATTGAAAGTGACATATGGCTAAGTACGTTGACCCATACTGAGAATTTGTTCTCTTCATTTGACCCATTCAAAGTGAACACACACACCATGAACACACACACACCATGAACACACACCCGGAGCAGTGGGCAGCCATTTATGCTGCGGTGCCCGGGGAGCAGTTGGGGGGTTCAGTGCCTTGCTCAAGGGCACCTCAGTCGTGCCCAGCCCGAGACTCGAACCCACAACCTTAGGATTACAAGTCAGACTCTCTAACCATTAGGCCACAACTTGCTCTGTATCTCCTTTAACAACACATCCCAATGTTATTCTTGTTATGCCCCAGCAATTTGACAAAAGTGTATAATTTTTACAATAACATGTCATACCATTTAACCATTTTACTTACACTATGTACAATTCTATAATTTACTTACAATTTACACTATAGCTTCAAACGTTTTTTTCCTTTCACTTGAACAATATAAGAAAACACACAGCGTGTCATGTTACAGAGGAACATGGAAGCATCTCTGTCTGGAAGAACGCTGTGCTGAACTCTTTCCTGTGCTAGAATACTTACTGACTGTTAATACTTGAGACTCTTACCATGATCTTTATATAAATGTCTCCCTAGAGAAAAAATCATTTAATATCATGATTTTTTTATTTTGTTTATTTACTCTCGGTTAATAAGCTGCTACTATAGAAATAAAAATGAATTTGTATTGAGCACATTAATGCAAATGGATCACTGGAAATTATTCAGTTCTGTAACAGAAAATTACTCATCACCAGCTTAGAAATTTTGAGCAATTCAAGAATCTTATTTAAAGGTGCATGTAAGGAAAATATACTGTGTTGAGCCCCTTGGTTATTATTTCAATTCATTAACTCAATTTAAATGAATGCCATAGATCTAAATCTGCAACTTTAGTTTATGATTAAAGTAAAGAAACCAGAGAAAGCAACACCCACTTATGTTAAATTCAGAAAGGTTTGAAAAGTGAAAGAATCTTACCTTTTTCCAAAATCTAGGAGACTGGAAGTAGAGAGGGTCATTTGGAAACAGAGAAATAGAAAGAAGAGATAGATGAAAAGTTAAAGTATTCATACACACATACCAGATACTGGGGGTTGAAATTGTGATTTTAACATTAAGAAGATATCAGGTGAAAATTGAAGCCTGCTGTCTTAATACCTTTCCATGCCGACTCATCAGTCGGCACTTTAAAGCTATGAATACATCTGTAGAGAAGCAGATTGAGACCGACTTCTAGCACACGCTAACAGTCACTAATCCTAAAAGTCTGTTACACCAGATACAAAAGTATTGTTTGGAAAAAGAGAATGAATATACTTTGAATCCACCCGTTATTTCTTGCTTGAAATAAACGGTTAAGTAATAAAAACAAATACAAATAAATGAATCTGTTCATTCTGATTCTAGTGCTTTCTGATGCCATTAATATGCTTCCTGACTGTGAATACAAACATAGTAGGCAGCATTTTTTTCACCAAGTTAGAAGAATGTGTAAACTTAAAATACAGTAGGTATCATACAAGAAGTACTGTAGATCATTTCAATACAACGTTACAACACATGGAAAATGTCATTAATCATGCTTATGCTACATTACCATGGAATTTCCACATCTAATTAGTCAGATGATGTTGTTTATTTTTATCAATTCAATTCAACACTGAACATGGTTACATAGAAGCTTTACAGAAATATATATTCAGGATATGAGGGAAAACCTTGAGAGGAACCAGACTGAAACAGGATCCCATCCTCACCTGTGTGATACTGGATTGTATGACCAGAAACAATTCCCTTCTACAACTGTGTACACAATTATGTAACCAGGATGTATTATGTAAATATTAATTCTCTGTGGTGATTTTTAGCCCAATAATAAATACACAAGTTCAAAAAACATGTAAAAAATGTTTTGTTCTTTTCAACTCAACTCAAGCTTAATAGTCATTCCTTCACCTACACAGTATACAAAAGAACAAAATGCCGTTACCACTGACTTAAGTGCACAGGTAGACACAACAAATAACCAACAACAGTAAACAGAAATTAACAGTAAACATTTAGACATCACAGAACTACAGTGTGTTTAATTACAAGGTAGGTGTGAAATATGAGGTCAAAGTGTAATTGTAGGTCAAAGTACAACTGCACAATCAGAGGTGACTGTGTGCAAATGTGTGTAATAGTAAGAGTTAAAGTCCCTGAGTGCAGATGTCTGAAGGTATGGTTCATGAACAATGTGCATTTTAGTGCACAGTAAAACTTTCCCATGCTTAAGGAAAACATGTTCAGTGTTCAGGACAGGGAACGTTCAGTTTACCAGCTAAGCTGCATTTTGTTACAACTTCAGCTTCTGTTTAGAGGGAACTGATGGACTTTTACCTCAATATTTAATTAGGCAGAAACAGACATACAGATAACATTTAAAGTAATAATATCAGTAAATCACTTCAAGCCGATTCTGGCGAGTTATCTGTATCACATGATTCTATCATGAATTATTTTCACGTAACAGGATGAAAGGTGTATGTGCCATGCTTATAGGTACCTTGTTACGTCCTGCGTGGAGCTGAGGAGGTAGAGATCGGGACGCTGCAGTGACTCTGGCTCTGGATGTGGCCAAGTTACCTGGAAAAAAAAAACCTGCCATGTTACAGACCTGAGTATGGACGTTTTATAGCAACACAAAGCAGCTCTTTTACACATATACAGAGAGATGAATGCTAAAATTCAGTTTAATTCACAACTTAAAATATCTCTCTATTCTGTTGGGGTGTAAATGCCATTAAAGGGCTCTGTATAGAGGGCAGAATATTCAGATCTGTTTTCACATTTGTATTTAAACCAGAAGTGTTCATGATCTATACCAGAGTTTTATTTCCATAGCAAATCTGGAAACTACTCAAAAAAAAAAAAAAAAAAAAAAAAAGCAAAGCTACTAGAAATCATTGTTACCTTTCTTCAGCCTCTGAACCAGATGCCCTTTGGACACTGGACTCTTTTAAAAGAGACTCTTTCCCAACTCAAATTAATGTTGACTGCAAAAGATTTTTGGGTTTGTTTCGTTCCGGAAAGATTAGAAAAGTTGATGAATGGACATATGATTTAAACCTTCTATAAAGATGGAGTGAAGTTCTTCTGTAAGTCTTGTGCAGTGTTTGAGCTGTAGGTGGGATGGGAAATTTGATTAAAACACCCCCCTCCCAACAAGCTTCCACAAGCTGCAATCAAGTAAATACTTTGTCCTTATAAGTTTTTTCCTTTGTCCTTTGGGATCCAACCAGATGAAAAGCTTTTGGAAGGCTTAAAAATAAATATGAAATATACTAGAGTAAATATAATAATAAACAAATATGTATTTACAGAATGCATTATCTGTTCAATCTAAATTCTGTATTTACATTATGTTACTTCTTTACAATACAGTATGCAATGATTTACATGGACATTTACACACAGAGCTACACTGATAAGTAAACCTTCTAAAATAGTAGAGCAGAAAATCATTTAGAAATGAAACACAACAGTACAAGAAACTTCACAGCAAAGGGTCCTGATCTTTTCTCTTCCTCTATCACAGGCTTGCGTGCACGTACATGCAAACACCACACACACACACGCACACACACACGGACACACACACGCACACACACACGCACACGCACGCACGCACACACACACAGACACACACACGCACACACACACACACACACACACGGACACAAACACGCACACACACACACACACACACACACACACACACACACACGCACGCACACATGCACGCACACGCGCACACACACGCACACGCACGCACGCGCACACGCACACACGCACACACACACTGTTCTACAGGATATGCAGTCCCACTGTAGCACATGCATAGCAGTCTGTGTGTTTCAAAACTTTCTGCACAAGATGTCCAAATGTTTTCTCTGGCTGAGTCTTCAGAGGCTAAACTCTGATTAATGGTACTGAAAGCAGCCTTTGAAGCAGGATTGGTGACATCAAAGTGCTAATCCATGGGTGGCAGGAGTTTTATAATGAGTGGGAAGCATTTTAACACATTTCAAAGGCTCGACTGCATGAATAAACAATAGCAGCACAGATGTGCCACACACCTTTAGAAAAATACCCACCGCAGAAACGGAAAGCAGCATTAACGCAGTCGAATATGTGTGTGTATGCATACGAGTGAGTGTGTGTGCGCATGTGAATGCAGAGGAATCTGATGCTCTAAAACTACTAGTTTGCTGTGTTTTCCAGCTTTGGCTCAGCAGATATAATTTAAACAAGGAGTTTTGTTAAAATACAGATTTCGCTTTTATAATGGAGAACTCTCACTAACATCATGGTATTTCTGTGATCATTCTACACCAAAGCACCATTTTTGTGCGATTTAGCCAAGAATAAGTTTAAATACAGTAGCACTGTGACCACCTGCACTTATTTGACCTGCTAAGTACATGTAGAGTTCTATAAGCACTGACGCTGCCTAGAACAACATCTTCCCTCTAATAGAATTAAATGAAGATTTCACTCCCCATCTCTACTGTATAACAACATCTCTCTCTCCTTTGATGTTTATCAATACATCTCTCCACCTCCTGCTTTCTGTCAACAGATGAGCAGCCCATTATTGTCATGAATCGGTAAGACTGGGAGAGGAATGCAATGTTGTCAATGCACTAACATAACATGTTTATCTAAAATTAAGGTCATGTACTATATATATATTGTTACAGTGATATTATATTGAATAGACAATCATTTATTCCTATGCCTGTATACTAGAGATTGGCTTTTTGCGATGTTGCTTTACGCTTTGCTGCAATTTCACTGAAACAGCTAGAATATAATTCTCAAGACAGTTCAATACAGTCCTGTGTCCGATTTCTCTAAAAGTTAAACAGCAAACCAGATCTGTGTGTGCATGTATGTTGTTTTCTTGCACTAGGTCCATCTGTCTGTTAAGGCATAGTTCTGTGAAAGAAGATGACACCCATCATTTCTACTTCATGTGTGATGCTTCTGGCAAATGCTGACAACACAAAGAAAGTGAAAGAGAGAGAGAGAGAGAGAGAGAGAGAGAGAGAGAGAGAGAGAGAGAGAGAGAGAGAGAGAGAGAGAGAGAGAGAGAGAGAGAGAGAGAGAGGGGAAGGAAAAAAAACCCTTCCCTGGCATCTGTGCATTCACTTTGAAAATTAAGCCCAGCAAGATTCCTATAGAAAAAAAAATCTCAAGCTGGCACTTGTATTGAGTTTCTATTGACAAGAATAGTCAATGTGCCCTGGATTAAAAAGCAATCCCTCGTTCAATATGACACCTCTCTGCTCGCTTTCATCAGAGGCTGTGTGTGCCTTGTACTTCAGAAGGCCAGACTCGGGCTGTCGACACAGGGGACAATCAAAGTTGTCAGACAGCAGCCGTTACAAGCTGACTTCTGCTGAGGAGAGCTGCTAGATATCACTCTCTTCTCACTCGCTCGAGCATGCTTTCTCTCATACATTGACTTGTGGCCTCGATCGCTCTCAAGCCCCTTCATCATTTTTAAATAAATATGAACTATTCTTAAAAATCAAGTCAGCAACCAGGCAAATGAGATTGTTCCACTGCCTCCTCTCCTCGTCAGTGTCCCGTGCTCCGAGGCCAGAGGCATGTTGAACAGCATGTTTCACTGTAAGAAAGCATCCATCAGAGAAGCCAGCGCACGCTGTAATGGGCTTTGGATGCTTGACACAGCCTTGCTTTATCAAGAGATGCTCTGACAGCTGACAAAAGTGTGACTGCTTTCTCCATATCGCAGCAGAAATGCAGCAAAAGAATTTGCAGAGCTAGAGGTTAAATGTTTACTTAGCATCAAGGTTGTTAAGGTTATCTTCCCTGAATGATGTAAGTAAAGTGAACATCTGAAGCCATTTATTTAGATTAGGGTAAATTTAGCTCACTGTGTAGTCAACAGCTGAGCAAATTCAGACTTTTGCCCAACACATTTTGAAAGTTTTGGGGAATATGATATGAGAGTATACACTTAGAACAACCTATATGTTAATCTAGTCATAAGATATAAAAAATATGCCATATTATATCAGTACCTGTAGTTTGAGTCTTGAACTTATTCCTTACAACATGTCTTGAATGTGCTTGGACTCAGCAAGGATTTCAGCATTTAACGTTCAAACTTTGACTTATTTTTTACTCTTTGCATTCTCTGGCATATAAATGTGCTTCTATGGACTACTATGATTTAATTCAATTATGATTCCTCTCAATCAAGTAAATTATTCGGGGTGGCTACATTCACAGAAAAGTCTATGAAGGACTTTATTTTGACTTGACTTAAGAAGAAACTTAATGACTTTAAACCTGACTTTGGATGTGTTGATGTTGTGATGCAACTCAAATAAACTAAACTACACCTAAGGGTGATTCGACAGAGATACTGGCTCATGATGTGGTGGTTTTTAAAGCAAATGAGATTTTGCTGCATAGATTTTTGCTCCACATGGACATGTAAAGATCTAACTCCAGATGATGATTATTTCTGATTGTGAGAATTCGGTATCCTTACACAACACAAACACTATTCCCTCCAACAGCCTTTACATTTTTGTTCGAATGTACAAATGTAAATGTATGCTGAGGCCCTACTTTAGAATATATACATACAGTATGACCCACAGGCTGGGAGAGCAAATCTCACGGAGCGTCTTAGAACAGGGCCAACCCAAACACACCGATCTGCCTGATCCACGGATGTGCTCAGGCTTCAGGGGAATTTGTTCATGCAAATATAATTCATTTCCTGTGACAAACCCATGCCACATGGACAGGCCCCAGCCCCAAAGATGAGCTCTGAAGGAGAGGATGAACCAAAGCTTAGTTTCATTTCTAAACATGGTCAAGCTTTACTTGTGTTTATGGCTATAACACAATGTATGGACTAGTTATAAGATTGTGTATGTTGTGTAAGACTTTCTAGCAAAAAGATTTATAGCACTTCTTCCATGAAGTTCCACCATATACTGTACTTCAGCTAACTTTTTTTCAGCAAGCCACGAAGGAACAAAAAGTATTCTGAAGCAAATAGTAAGCTCAGTATGCCCCAGCTTACATTAGATGGAAGACAACATATCAATATAAATAAGTGTTTAATTAAGGCAAGAATATTCTATTTAGTAGTCGAGATGTTAAAGCAAATAGGAGCTCATCTTTAATATTAACTTGACATCTGTATAGGTCAGAGATATCTTATATGCTTTATCAATATTGTATCTCCATCCAAATCTCATCCCAGCGCCAAAGATCTATCTGTCGATCCTAGACTATTAATTACAGAAAGTAAAATTTATATTTTATTTGTTTATTTGAGTATTATTTTGGCATATGTGTACTTTGAGTGTAATAGAAAATGAATACTCAAGTGTGCATTTAAAATAATTTTACAACTTTTATTTAGACCTTCAAAAGTACTTTTCTTACTTCTCTTATGCAGCTAATGATCCTACTATAAAGTTTAGCATTCAAAGATTTCAATTCACATCGATCTACTGTAGTACAATGATGCCAGACAACTTCTCTGATGCTACACATTTAACCTAGTTCTGAATCTACATTATCTAGATCATCTCTGAATGTGCATGAAAGACAGCACACCCACACACACACACACACACACACACACGCACACCCCCCCCCCCCCACACACACACCTTAATTTTAACAGAAAATGAATGCTGACATATTTCACAGTCTTGCAGAGAATCTGTCAGCCAGGCTTCCCCCTAGTGGTGATAAGCAGACTACAAGAGGAAGCCTGTCAGTAAAGCAAACACCACCAGGCACAAAATGATTTTTATCAGATCTTGCAGATAGCTGCAATTTCACAGATAGGAGATGAGGAGAAAGCTACAAAATTGGGTAGAAATATATGCAAATTAAATTCTTCTCATATTTTGGCCTGAAGATCAAAAATGTTAATTTTGCTGATATTTGTGACAAGATGCTGTTTCTAATGGTTTGTATGAGGATGAAAAGTCAGCCAGCTATGATGTGCAAAGATAAGTATGAGTGGACAGCTGCATACATAGTGTAAGGGACGGTATTGACTAACAACTGTTAGAACGCCCTCTTGTTTATACATCTATTATCAATCACAAACAGGAGTGAGCTATTCTTATCAATGCATGTGCCCCTGCCCCCCACAACCCACCACACACACACACATACACACACATACACACAGGGTTGAGAGGGACTTTCTTTTTATTCTATCCATTAAGAGCAGAAAAACAACTGCTTTCTTACAGCTTTCAATTCTGCTTAGACAAATCACACTCAAGGATACTGAAAGAAGATGGGAGGCAAATAATGGCTTATCTACAGAGGAGAGTGAAATACATAATTAAACGCTCTGCTTCATTCTTCTTCACTAAATCTAGTAGATGGGGCCTTTAAGCTTACCTAGTAGCAGACGTTTTTTTAAGCATGTCGCTGGCAGCACATTGATAAAGAAAAGAGGAGATGCACATGCTTTATAAGAGCTTTAAAAAGTGGCATCTCATCTGCTCGCTGTTTGAAAACCTTATCGCTGGAACACCCCAAATCATGAGACAGAACAAAACAGCAGGGAAGCAAAGACGAATACTTAGTGAATATGAAAAAATCCTTCTTTCATTCTATCTTACTATTTTTCCAGCCAATGATCAGCCACATGGGAGATAAAGAAGAAACAGATTTCTATTTAAGTAGAATCAACAGAGAAAGACAGAGAAGGAGGAAAAAGAGGAATAGACAAGGTGCTATGATGAAAAATCTCTTCTAAACCATCAACAATATAGTTGTGTGACATGTCAATAGTATTGCACTCGGACTGACCTTTACCACAAGTAAAGCAACATACGATCAAAGTGCGAGTAATGACACAATGCAAATAGTCACATAAACAAGCAAACAATCCTCCTCAAACATGTTTGACCTCTTCTGAGTTTTCCCTCAGATTGACCCCTAAGGGGTAACAGAGAAGTGTGAGAATGACACAGTGTTACCATGGCTGTGGTGATTATATCAACACTATTCTAAGTGGATCCCATACTACATGGTGGAGTTAACGATCCATAGACATTCATCACTTGAATGTTATTTGACACCCATTTAAATAATGTCAGTAAGGTATGTGTCAGAAGTCTCAGCTTGACAACCTGACTTACCATTTAACTAGTTGTGTGTGCCAGTTGTGAAACATACCAGTTTTAGTAAGAGGATTGGAGAACAGCTGCTGAAGCAATTTGTTCTCAGACATTCTCAAAACAACCATGATGTCTGCAGGCAGAGTATCTCGGTTCTTCTCCAGAAAACCATTCACACTGTACAACACCTTCAAGAACACAACATCCAGATATTAGGATACATCCTGATCTGAGAAAAATGCTGATCAGAGAAAATGAAGTGGATTTGCACTTAATAATAGAGATTCTTTCTTTACCTTTCCAGCATAGTGCTGAATTCCAAAGCACAACTCAACACGCTTTGGTCTCCAGAAGTACTTGTAGCGTAGGTTGTCTTCAAATTTATCTTGAGATAAAAGGAGATCGTGAGAACTAAATAAATGGCCCTTTCTAGATGACCATTAATTATAGACTGTAGGTCATTTTAATACCTGTTAAAAAAACATAAAATCAGGTTAAAAATATTGGTAGAAAATGATCTGAGTGATCAGTGCTTTACCAACAAGGGTTTGGTCTGTTGCCTGAGGGAAGCGGCTCTCCTCATCCAGCAGTGAGAGAAGCCCCATAGGCTTCTGTAGGAACATGTCCAAAATCGGCCTGTTGTCTTCATACTCTACCAGACTGGCATCTATCCCCTCACTCTGATACTCCATCTGAGAAGCACACACAATGTTAACTGTCAGACATTGGCAATGTTATAAAATTTATAATTGACTTCTTGTGGCTCTGTGAAGCTCTAATGTTCATTCATTCACTCACATAACTGCTTTACCTTGGTCAGATAGCAAAAGAATCAAAATACATATTTAAAAATTGAATTAAATTGAGAAACCAACTTATCTTGGAAATATTGTAATGTTAACACAATAAGATGCAAACAAAGACATTTCTTTCAGTCTGCTCTTCTACAGATTAATCGTGACAGGCTTCTGCTTCCACTCCTCATGTTTTAATCAGAGTTGTGGAATAGCAGTGCTGTGTGTTTATCACTAAGGAGGTGTGGTGTGTGTTAAATCACATTCAGCCATTCAGCTCTAGAATAAAGCTCACTAATGCTGCTGTTAGTAATGAGGAAAATTATGCAGTCAGCCTTCCAGGCCAAACGCTTACACAGACTGTCCTGCATGTGCACACACACATCCACACACGTACTCACGTTCACCCACACACACACACACACACACACCTCTCTCGCTCTCTTCATTAATAGACAAGAAGATAAGCAACAACAAATGACAATATTTCATGGATAAATTACTTGCAGGAAATATTTGTAGCAAATACATTTAATCATTAGATTTGAAGGATGTTACCGTTATCTATAAGAAAAGTACTATATTCATTGTAGACACTGATAATTCTCTAGTCATTCGGAGCATTTATTTTGTTTGGCAATAATGTAATGTAGAGAGAATACTGAGAGAGAATACTGAGAGAGTATACAGAGAGAGAGAGAGAGAGAGAGAGAGAGACAGAGACAGAGAGAGAGAGACAGACAGAAGTACAGATTGAGTGTCTGATACAGTTCAATTTCTTTTTTTTTTCTTTCTTTGTTATTTATATAGCACACATTATACACCTGACGTTGCCCAAGGTGCTTAACAAACAGTCATATAAAACATTTAAATTAAGCGTAGCATACCACCACAATACAGTATAAGAAAAATAAAAAACAAGCGGACAATTAAAACAACAGAAAGCAACACTATCACTCGCCAAAACCCACAGGCCAAGCCCACTCAGACTGCCCTCATACTACCTCTAATAAATGGGTTTTTAACAAGGCCTTAAACACACCCAAATTTGCTGATCTGACAGAGTGCGAAAGGTCACTCCATAGTACAGGACTAGCACGCGAGAATGCTCTGTCCCCTTTGCGTTTATACTTAGTTCTCACTGTCACAAGGAGATTTGTCAGAGTCGTGATGCCTATTAAACCAACAATGTTGCTCAGGTACATAAATCACTACTGAATTACACTACATGGTGGGCATTTACACACTTTCTCTAATTAATACACTGTGGAATGTTGTGTCTTCAATGGAAAAAATGTGATGTCCTGAAAGGTGTGCTATTCTAAAAGACTGGGATTTCTGTGTACAGTGGTGAATACACATTTTGAATTCTACATACTGTATGAACAGTTCACTCACATAACAAACCTGAAAACACTTATAAATGACACTACGTGGCTAGCTGGGCTCAAACCCTTTTTTGTTGACTTCACTTTCAACATACCGTTACATTGTAATAACCCTCAACAGTTAAGGACATTGTGCGGACCTTTCTCGAGGTAAATATACAGTATATGCATACTAGTAAATCAGTCTTAAGTTGGAAAGTATCAAATTTGCATTACTTTAAGTGTTGCTTAAAAAATGAGACTTAAGCCTATAGAATATATCAGAATATATTATTAGATTATGTCAGATTCTGTGGTACATGTTTTCCCCCAAAATCGATAAAACACACTGAACAGCGCACATGCCTGGGGCAAGCCGGACTAGCTCGGGGATCATTCAGTTTTGATTACATCATGAACACAATAAAAGCTACGGTACGTTAATACACAACTGTTTAGAAGTTACAATAATGCAGGGTTTAAAGAAAGATCTAAATGCCTCACCTGTTCAAGGGCAAAGATGTGCTGGTTAAAGTAGAACTGAATCTGTTCGTTGGCAATGTTTATGCACAGCTGCTCAAACGAGTTCTTCTTAAAGTTCTCGAAGCCGAAGATGTCCAAAATTCCCACGTACATCCCGCTCTCTGCAGCGCTATAAAGAAGAACAATAATTTTTTTACATTATTCTAATGTCACGTAGCTTTAGAGCCTTTCTAATTTTAGAAATAGGCACCACAAACAAACAATATAAAGAAAGTATAGAGGAGTGAGTAATTTGAGCTAACAAGGGATTCACACTCTGCCTAAAATGCAACACCTCACTGCAAAATATTCCAGTACTTAAAGGTCACCTTCTGCCATAGTTAACAGTTATTAGTGGCAAAAAGGATGAAACTGGGAAGGATTGGAGTGGAAAAGGGTGCATATGGATTTTGTGAAACAGACTGGAAGGCATTAGAGTCTCTGACATGTCCACATGCTGCTATCTGAAGGGATTCTCTTGGATCAATGAACTGCCTCTTATTCTCCTTCTGAAGTCTGTTTAATCATCTGAATAGTATTTTCTCAATGCAACTCAATATCAAAAATTTATAGAAACCTCATTTTCATTGTGCTTTTCTCGTCTTGCTCTGGCAATTAATATTCTGCAGTCTGTGTTGGCTGAAATGGAGGTCACCTTTAAGATGGAGAGACTGCATACCAAACTTCATACAGGGAGAGAACGCTTTCACAAATGTAGTAGAGGTTTGCTTATTTTCTATTGAAACCAGACACTGACAGCTGCATTCCAAACTCATTGCTGTTGTTTAGTTGAAAGGAGTGGATATTTCACAATTCTAGTAAATCAACTAGCAGACCAGTCTCACATCAGAGGCATTGGTGGCTTGAGCAAATATATTTCTGATTCCTGAAGATGATTAATATCATCAAGAATGCTAGACTGTAAAACAGGTCTTAAAATCCACATACCAGCTCTTGATGTCCGGCTGAAGAAGAGCGTTGATACGATTCACTATCCAGCTGAAGAGTCGACCATACAGGGCCTTGGACATGGCGTCCCTCACATCAGTGGCCTTATCCACTGTATTGGTGCGGATTATGGTCTCGCCACGTGTTACTACACAGTGAGAGGTCAACGCCTCCTGCAGCTCCTGTGCTCCTATACACAGCAGAACCGCGGCTGAATAGCAAAGAACCACACAATAGGTCAATGGTTATTAATAAAATAAAAACTGCAGATATGTACTATATACCCCTGCTATAAAAAAAAATGAGTACTACAAATCCTTATTAATAGTAATAAACCCATGTTCATAATGTACAAATAATGTGTAAAAATAGATTCAGTGGAGTGGATGTGAACTTTTTCTTCATTTTAAAGTCAGATGTTACCATATTTTACAGCTCTCACCGTTTTCTAATGCCTCAGAGTTCGGCACTTCACTCTTATCCGTTTGGTGCTGAGAGGTGGTGGAGGTGAACTTGATATTTCCAGTGTTTAAAATAGCAGCCAAGATTCTGTATACAGAATTCACTTCCTGTACAAGTACAATAAAATATGTCAAACTAACAGAAATGATGTAAAAATATATGTAGTCATCATTAAACGGTTAAATTGCCTTATTATAATCATATCAGTAGTAGCGTGCACTCATAATTTAATGCCCCGCATACACATCATGCATAAAAAGTCTCATAGGAATAATAAAATTGAAATTCTCAAATGCATGTAGACACATCAATGTAATAAAACCAATAGTTTGTAGCGTGATTTTCATTGTTCTATTCACAACAGACATTCCCTAACACTGCATTCTTCATCTGCACAGTTTACACCCAAAACACTGCATATGCACAGTTGATATATTAAAACCCAGACCTTGTGGCATTTTATTCTCCATAACATATTTAGGTGGATTTATATTTAAGAGTTAATTAATCAGCACGCCTCACCTCTTCTGAAAACCCGATTATGCGGAAGCAGTCCTGAATAGCATCAAACTGGTCTTTGTATAGTTGGCTGGACACAATTTCCTGCATGATTTTGCCATTTGCATTATTAATGTACCTGGAAAAAAACATACAGTCGACATCATGAGTGCTTTCACGGACATTAAAATGATGTACAAACAATACTTTTTTGATCCGAGTCTCAAACCTGGGTGCTGTTTTCTCAGGTAATCTGTATTTCTTCAGACTGTCTTGATGATAAAGACCAGCATATATGTAATAAAATATGTGAAAGTTTTTCTCCCCTCTGGTATAAAAACACAATAGTAAAAACAATCAATCAGGACATGTTAAACTAACAACTACTTTAATCTGAATGTTGAGAACTAGTATGGAAATAGTAAACCATATCTGTGCTAGAATTGGAGTTGGCTCTGTGCAATAGCATGATGGTTAGTGTGACTCTCACGTGGCCTGTTTGATGACTCGTGATTTCTCCAGCAGGTACTCAGAGATCTTCGCACCCATGACAGCACCAGTGGGTGTGAACTTCATCTCCAGGTACTTCCCAAAGCGACTGGAGTTATCATTAATAGCCGTACACGCGTTACCAAATGCTTCCACCAGAGGATTCACCTGCAGGATCTTTTCCCGCAGTGTCCGGTTATTAGCCTGCAGAGAGAACCAAGCATTCGTAGAGAGTGACTATTTTTACAATTTCTACACTTACATCATTATAGAGCAATATTTCTGGGTAATTTATGTATATTCTTAACATACTGTAGAATTGTTCAATCAGTAACTCAATCAATCAGTAGTTCAATCAGTAACTCTGTGAAATATATATGTCTTTCCTTAAAGATAGTTATACAGAAAGAATGACAGTACGTCTTCTACCTTTCCCAGAAAAGTGAGATGTTGGACGATCAGATGAGCACTCTCAGTTTTGCCTGCTCCACTTTCCCCACTGATGATTATACACTGAGAGAAAAACGCATTGACTTAACTAAAGATTTGTCGCTGGATATAAAAGGCATCAAGACACTGATACATCCTGTACTTTGTCAAATCCAGAATTACTGCCATCCCTTAAGAGAACAGCCAAAATGGGTGAATACAATAAAATGGGAAATAATTATCCCCCCCCCCCCCCCATTAAATAATGGAGAAATAAAAAGAGAAAAATATTCTTAAAATCCAAAACCTGTTTGTCAGGAGGGAAATATTTGCTTGTAGCTCTTTCATCAGGATAATGACCCCAGTTACACATAGCACAACAATGAACAGAGAACGGTCACATGCACAAAATCGGAAACACTACAGATCTGATATTGTTGGTCATTAAAAAGTCTTTAATATCTGTGTTCAACATTACAAGATTCTTAAGGATTAGAGCGATTGTTCATTCAAAGGAACGTTTAGGCTTAAGGTGTTTCCAAAACATAAACATAAACATAAATGATGTTGTACAAGGTCAGGAAGACATTGGGTCATGGAAAAATCATAAAATGCTGTTTTCTGAAGCACCGTCAAATGAGCAGTTTTTGAATCTAGAATACATGTATCATTTGCTGTCCTACATATTCCATAATCCTATGTGTCAGAAACCCTATAAAAGAGGAAAATGTGTATGAGAGAGAGGAAACAGTCTGTGGACAAACTAGTTATTTGTAAATAGTTAAATTTATTTGTAAAAGTTATTTCTATAACAACTAATAACTTATTTATTCCATCTCACCTCATTGACTTTCAGATAAGTGACCATTGATGTATTACAGGTAGCTTCATAGATACTGAAGCACTGCCTTATAAGTTAACTGACTCATGAGAGAGCATGAACAACAAGGTAAGCCTTATGTTTCAGACACAACTTAACTATTAACCATAGGAATATTTCAATACATTTAAAAGGCATGTTTTGATAGTTCTACTACTGTAGAAAAATTATTTTATATTTAAAATAAGTCTTGGAATATTCTGCAACCTTCTTTGGCTTAAGCTGAAATTTGCTCATTGCACGAGTTATACATATTAGATTTTCATTTCTGTTCACTGTTCATAAAAGGAGCTAATAATTCTGGAGTTGATTATAGATAAGTATTAAACACTAAAAGTAGATACCTGGTCTTTGCAGAATGTTACCATCCCTTGATAAGCTGCATCAGCAGTGGCAAATATATGAGGAGGATTGTCTGAGCGCTTTGCTCCATGATGCAGCTTAGAGAACTGTACAGAACAAGAAAAATACAAAACCTTTATCATGGAGGTTCAGTAACTAGCCATTTAATGTTCTCTCCTGTGAATTATATGTGATATAGTATATTCGTATGATATCAATCAGCTTGCAAAATGTCATTAGTTATTAAAAACACATTTAAGCAAGCTGAAAGAGTGATGCATCATCTGTATTTAGAACGCTGTGCCAGAACCTGTGGCGAGTAAATGTTCAGAGCCTGGAACGGGTTCAGCGCGATAAGGATGTCTCCAACATAGGTGTATATCTGCAGTTCGTCATAGCGCCTCTGAAGATGTGTGATTATAGTTTCCTGAGAAAAACAAAAATCAAGAAATTTATATTAGAAATGACATATTATGCTTTACAGCAGACATCTTCAAACATTTCCTCATAAGACCCGTGTCTCAATTTTTGTTTGCATGTTCTCGAAAAAATGAGCAGAGCATTAAATCATTATGCCATTATAGTTACAGTGAACGTTTAGATTTTTTTGGTTTGTTCAAAATTTACAGGTTTAGTCCAAAGGCATCCAGATTTTCAAAACATCTCTCAACTTACCCTGACAGAAAGTGAGGGCCAAAACATTGCTAACAAACTGCAGGAAGGAGCAGGGCTTCCAGAGAGTGTTCATTAATATCTAAGAGCTCAGAACATCTGCCATTTTTATTATTACTATTTTGGAGACTGTTCCAGTATACTCTGATGGCTAAATGCAGAGCTAATACACATATTTGTGTAAAGACTAGCAGATCTAATGGAGTTTTTTGCTATTTTCCATCTGACCAGCAGCATACCCCTCCCATTCCTTTATGCCCCACTTGCCTTAAACTTGTATAGTATTAGAGTAACATTAGCTTTGTGCTCAGTGTAACTTCAAGTGGACTATATAGTGGATTGTTTTTCAGCATATTAATTATAAGATAAATCAGACCTCATCTAAAGCCTCCAGGTTCACCAGGTCATCATCAGGAAAACTCTCAATCAGCAGTGTTTTACGTGTATTGATCCGTTCATGCCTATAAAGATAGGAGTATAACTCAATTGTAGTTACAAAATGCAATCGATGCATACACAAAATCAATGTCATGTTGAGCCGAGTGGTCAAGTCCACATGGGTTTTTAGTCTATTATAGTTTACCCCTGTATGGAGCAGGAGATTAACAGAGGACCAGCTGGTCCATTCGCAAAAACAGAACAAAGCCCTAAGGCCCACAGCTAGCATAGTGTGAGGATATGCTGCACTGTGATCAGGGGAAAGGCAGAGAGAAGGACAGAAATGCTTCAGAAAGGAATGGAAAATGTGTGTGTTGGACTGCATGAGCTAACCGGTGTAAGTGTAAATATCTTGAATATAGTCAAATATACCTAATATTACTAATGACATGATTGCAATAAACCAAATATTAAATTATTAATCCTCACTAATTTTAAGCTATTTTTATGCATTTATGGAAAAAAGCTAAATCATCTTCCACAAGAAGAAATAAATGCAAACTTTAAATTAAGATTATTTAAATTATTTTTTACCTTTTTTTTCTTTTACTTATTTCAAAGTGATGTTATAATATGAAATGCCAAATACATTTTACTACATTTTTGATATTTTCAAGATATTTTAAATAGTCCAAGTGATTAAGTGATGAAAATTATGCATTAACTGTCATAGTTAAACAATTTAAAGATGCAGTTTTTTATATTGAAAACATTTGAGACATATTTTTCAATATAACGTCATTAGATACGAAAAGAAAAATAGGATCTGCAGTATTGCTGTGCAATTAATATAGCCAGTTTGTTTTCATACAAGGTGTCTTTACTTTTTTCCAGCCCTGATATACAGTAAGTTCCACACGAGCAGGATCAACGTTGCTTAGCCCTGCCTCTTTTCTATAGAAGGCATCTCAGAAAGTGTTTTAGAAGAGTGTAGGTTATTTAGGGGAATCATCTGTCAGTGTATTAATTGCAATCACAGCCACCAGAGGGCTCTAAAAATATCAAACCACTCCTTTAAACAATTACTTCAGCACATTAAACACAAATATAACACACAAATAAAAGTATATTTACTTTGCTAAAATGCCTTAAGTATATGTGCTTTCTTGTGTATAGCTCATGCATTCTCTGTTAAATTCACTGGAAAAGGAGATTGTGAGTTGCTGTTCCTCTCTTCAGCAGAAAATGCTGCCTGAGTCTATACCTTCATCTATTGCACATCAAATCTGTGACCTATAATTACAGCCCCTTATGTGAGTGTGTGTGTCACTGTGTGCATGTCATTATCTACTTTTTTGTCACCTCCTTAATTTGTTCTCTGACTTCAGTATCTATACTGGGAGAGCAAAGACTTTTCCATGACAAGCCTATAATCTTATTAGGACCTTTCTCTGGCTGTCATTCTATCTGTCACTTTGACACTCTGTGGAAGGATAAAAGCAAATATTTCCACCGTTCTCACAACAAAGGAAGTAATAGCTATGTTTACTATGTCTTTGGGTCAGTCTTACTTAGCTTGGCTCTTACACACTGAAGTAAATGCTCCTTGCACAAGCATAATAAGAAAACAAGCCTGTAGATTGTCCTATAGCCTAGAGCTTGTATGGTCCATGTATTTCTATGTATTTAGTAAATAAAAGAAGCTAGCATGCAGTATGTCAGCTTCCTAAAACATACAGGTGACATAACTATCCTTGATCATATATTATACAGCCCAGAAACACTGTTTCTAATACACTCTTCAAAGTAGTACCCTCTATAGTTGTTGATCTTAAGCTCACCACTAATTAAATCTCATGTGGATGTCTAATAGGGAACAGAGATGCATGTTCTAAAATAGTCTGCTGTATAATAAAGTTAGTGCTAACAGCGAGTCTGATTAAAGTAAACTAGTGCCTGAGATTATAAACATCCTCACAGACCATATCTTTACATTCTAGTCACTCAAACGCACTGGACTGGTTTGTTATAAAGCAGTGCTGCTGAATCATATTACATTCTGCCCCCTTTTGGCTCTAAAAAATACAGCACCATCTGTAGAAGGCTTAACGCTCAATATTAAGGTCAGAGATAAAGAAGACAAATATTGCAGTAGTATCAACGGTAAAAGACAATGCAGAAAATCAAAAGAGTGGACCACAATATCAGATTTATGCAATGTGACACTATGGATTTTGATATCAACTTGATAGTCTTAATACAAGGCATTTCAAAATTTTTCATTATTCAAAAGAACATGTGAGTAGGTATGGTCACGTACTTGGTCCTGGTCCTGGTCTTGGAGCCGGCGTTCTGTTGGTCCTGTATGAGAGCCGAGAGTTGTTTCCTGAGCGCAGCATCTCTGCCATGAGCCTGCTTAATAAAGGGGTGTTCCAGTAGATGGGTGACTGAAGGACGTGCCTCGAAATCTTTTATCAAGCACCTAAAAAACAAGGAGAAATAACAGAATAGTAAACCAGAAAAAAAAACTAATAACACTGTTGAGATTAATTAAAGAAAATTATATAAAGTGGTCCTTGCTGTGGACACAGAAGCTTGAATTAAATATGAACAGTTAAAAGGATGTACTGAGACACCTGTGCATCCTGCTGTGGCCTGAGTCAGATGTAGACTGGAGCTGGGAAGTGGCTGAGAGATCAGTATAAGACACACACTCCTATATCTCTCATAGAAACACAGTGGAAAGAAAACAGTCTTATCCTCCAACTCCAGTCCTGCTCTTGTTGACTTACTATCATTTCAAATATCAGTTTACAATTCATTCACCTGTAAGCACAGCACCAGATAACCTCCTGGACAATGTAAGGCTCACCCTATGTACAATACAGCAGTGTACAGTACAGCACAGAAGTATAGATCATATGCTGTTTGAACATCTACGTCGTCACATAGTGACCAGTAATAGGCTAATCATTTGGCACACAAATCATAAAAATCTTATATGGATTAGAAGTTATTAATGATGCTTTTAACTGTATATCATTTTATTAAAAGTGTGGAAATTAAATTAAATTACTTATGTTAAACCTATTCAATTCATGTGGAGCCCACTTGGAGAAGCATAGATTTATTGGAAATAAATACAAGAGGGAAATAAACTATTGACTCGAATATGTATATAAACACCTATGGAAATATCTTCTGAGTACCATTCAAATATATACACATATTTGATCCCATCGCTGACCTACAAAAGCACAATTACTTTGAAAGGACTGAAGTAAGACATATCACAGGCATCTAAATCACACTATCTTAATCTACACTGAAATTCAGCCTGCATGCCTGTCACTTGCACCCTTTCTGTGCGTGCCATTAGAACGTTAAATCTCCACCATTAGTGCGGTGGCTCTAACAGCAGGGCCGTGCTGATAGGGAAGAGCAAGCTGTTCCACAGCACAATTACTAACACTGCTGATGCATTTATTAGCCAGGAACAACACACTCCTGCAATTAGAAGAGGGAGGTGTCCAATAAACAGCCTGCACCACCTGATAACATTGTACAGAGCTTTAGTTAGAGGAAAGCAGACAAACAATTTGACTGATCCCCATTTTTCCATAAAGTATTGGTTTAGATATTAAAGTGGGTTTTTTGTTTTGTTTCTAAAGCCTCTCTTGAAAAATAATTGCATTTAATACAAAACAGCACAAACAGACGATGTGTAGTTTCTTAGGCAACTGCAGATTATTTCCTTCTCTAGATAATTATGCACACAAATGTTTAAGCAGTTGTTTTGTCGTGTCCTTTCAGAAAATCTCCGGATCAATGTGTTTGAACACAAAGATAACAGTTATGCAGGAGAATCAGCAAGCGTCAAGTATTATTAATCTGTTAAAGAAGTGAATTACCAGACTGCCCAGAACGACGTGAAAAGCATAAGTCTGCTGCAGATTATTAATATGACACATTAGTCTTTCATTTAATTCATCGGGGCTGGAGGACAGACCTGCCTCACCGACAAATTCACAAGAAATACAAATTAATGAGTCAATTTGGTTCCTGCTGTGCACACAAGGATTTCAGTTTTTAAATGTCTTTGTGAACCCAGACACATACTGTATTGCCCAAACCCACCCCCCCTCCATACACATGATCACAAAACATCCACATACTGAAACACACACACACACACACACACACACACACACACACACACACACACACACACACACACACACACACACACACACACAATCAACTTCCATAATATGATCATAATACTTATTAATCTTCTTACTCTACTCACCATTTCTCTTTATTTGCAAACTCTGGTAAGAATAAACTCATATATTTGGTGAGACCACTGTGGGTGCAGTTTATCCCTGAATGTTTTACTCATACAGTAATATTCATAACTCTTCTTGCCATGATATATAGTGAAAATTGTAAAATCGTTCTGCCATGAAAATGGTTTACATTTATAAAGCAGCTTTATCAGCAAGCAGGGATATTAATAATGGAGAAAGTAATATATAACCCCTCTTGCTGCAAATTTAGGAATGGATTCATTTTAAATTTGCATTTAGTCATTTGCCCGATGATATCATCCAAAATAAATTAGAAGTGAGGCAATCGTTCCTATATTGAAATGCTTTATGTAATACGCATTTAGAATCTATACAAGTGCACAATAATTAATATGTCTTCATAAACATTACACTGCTACCTTTCTGATAACTTGGGTTCATTTGTAATTATGCAACTGCTTATTAATTGAAGAAAAAAAAATAAAAAATAGTCACCAAGATAGAGAAATTTGTTTAAGAGTATAGGAATATGTGAAAGGTCTGAGTACTCACTGAGCAATGAAGTGACTGAAGCTTCTGCACCACTGATCTGCATGGCGGAGTTTAGGAGGTGGGTTTCTGCACACAACACACACACACACACACACACACACACACACACACACACACACACACACACACACACACACACACACACACACACACACACACAGTGTGATTAAGAGAAAAAGAGATATAACAGTGCTGTCACCAAATACTCTCTCTACATAAGTATAACTCAAAAAAGTTCTTGAAATCTAAATTAATCTGGAAAAGAATAAGAAATTAAGAAATTATTCTGTGAAGGTGCCATGAGGCTACAGTCTAGACAAAATATAGCCTCTAGGTGACATACTGATTAAGAATTCCAAAAAAGAAATTACATTTCATCATGCTTTAGGCTGGCCTCTTTTTTCAGTACTGAACAATATGACATTCTACTCTACTATATCTTTAGCAGACTTTACAGGCTTCACAATACACACACACACACACACACACACACACACACACACACACACACACACACACACACACACACACACACACACACACACACACACACACAGAGAGAGAGAGATTGGTCATTGGGTGTTGATTAGTTTTCTATAATAGCAGCTCTGACAGCAGGTTTATTGAACATTTAAAGTGTCAGTTTGCAGTTTCCAGTTTCTCAAGAACGCAAGATGCAGGGTTTTCTCTTCAGAGAGACAGAGAAAGAAGATAGCATGTGAGAGAGAGAGAGAGAGAGAGAGAGAGAGAGAGAGAGAGAGAGAGAGAGAGAGAGAGAGAGAGAGAGAGAGTGTGGAGGCTGGTACAGGAACTTCTATTCATAGCTGCTATAATGTAAGAAATGTCAGGATCTACATTTTGTGGACATGGTGTAACATTTCATTGCATTTCATTGATTAAAAGTGTGACATGTTACTCATTAATAAATTCAAATGTGTAAACATAGTCAAACTTCTTTGGTATAAGAAATGTAAGTGTGTGCTGTACTGGAAAATAATCCACTTTTTTTAAACTGTGGTCTAGGCTTTCTTTCTTCTGTAAAGATTATGTTAAGTAAGGAGGTCAACAAAACAGTGGGAAAAGCAGTCAGTCTGCCGAAAGATGTCTAAAATGTTGCTAGCTAAATGTGATTGCTCCACACAGTCAATGTCAGTCTTCATGCATTGCATAGTGAAATTGACATAAAACCTAATCTAATCAGATTGCAGTTATAATCACCACAATAAACCTGCAGCCCAGCTTGGAAGGAAATTCTTACTTTTTAGGACCTTAAAATACTAAAATGTTAATTCTGGGTCAGATACATGAAAAAGAACAACAGATTTTGGTTCCTATAATAAATACATACAGTACAATAAAAAAAAAAGAACAGGTTTTCCCAGGCTGCCAAACATGTGCATCTCTAAGTTGCTTAACTCCAACACTTCTCAGGGATTTAATGAATCATATCTGGTTGATATTGGTTTAAATCAGGATTGTGGCACTGAGCCACAGAAAGATAATGAGAATGATTTTGGGAGCGGAGCAGTAAGTGCTTAAGTACTAGAGGCTGACTTTGGGTGTGGGCCAGGCCTGAAGCACTCCAGTGGAAGATGACAAATGAGCTGAGGCTCGCTGTGTCTGTCACACAGCATCTGCCACAGTGTGGCCGAGTTATGAGAGCAAATAATTCTCCTGTCAGCAACCTGAGCATGGCTCCATCCATCAGCAGACAAACACACAAAGGCAAGCCACATACTGTACTGGCTCTGCTGGACTCTGGTGTTTCATACGAACAGTGACAGTATATGAACTGGTATGCTTAGTGGAAGCATAGAGAGTGACAGAACAAGCTCTAGCAATGATAACTGTAAAAATGTGTCACTCAATGCCAAAGTGTCTTCAGCATGACACTTGAAACAAGTGACTCTGGGGAAACTCCGGACCAAGTCAAAGTGATAAACCCGGCTAAAATTTTGGAGCAATATAGAACTGACAACGCATCATTACACTGTACCTAAGGCTAATGAGAGCTCTAAGACTGGAAAGATTGGATTTTCTGGTTACTATTTCCACAAACTTAACTGACAGACAGAGATTATTCCCTTATTTTCTACCACCACATTTCCCATATATTCGTGTTTTTCAATACGTCATCCTACTTTAACACTGATTGAAGGCTAGATCCAGGGTGCTGTACAGGTTTAAAGGAAGACGCACTACTTAAATACACGTCCTCGCTCCCTTTCATCATAAACTATCCGTGAGAACAAAGCAGTCAGGCATATATAAACGAAAACCCTGTTAAGCACCGTTTTCCTTTTTTTCTAAGAGTAAATCTGTCGTCCTCGGCTGCTCTAAGTCACCCCATCCTTTGATAGAAATGCAGACAGACAGTCCTCTCTGAAGAGCAGATCAAAGGAGAATAACTGACTCCTTCAACGCAAACTATAATGCGAGCCCGCAGCGATGCTCTCGCCTTGATGTTGCACTGCCACGGCAAGCCGCTTCTACATAACAAAGTGAAGCCAGCGTGGCTGATGGCACTGCTCAACATCCTTATTGTGCTGTGTAAATTCCGTCAAGGCTTCTCCCCTTGCCGCCTGTTTGTGAGACAGCATGTAAACAGGAGCAGTTTGTTCTAATCAAGGTGCAGAGCTGCTAAATGCATGTCATAGAGCGTGGTGCCAAACGCAGGCGCCGTCAGCAATGGTGCTCAAAACATCAGTTAGTTACACTCTGGATGACAAACTGAAAGAAACACAAAAACACACAGATGCCACACACCCAGGTCAGACAGTACACAAACTGACAGAGATAAAGCAAACATGAATGAAAGGAGAAATTTCCCACCGAAAGCCCTGTGTTACAGGTTTGTATCCTCACTCCATATGCTTATGACTGTGTTATAAATGACCAGACCTAAATAAGCACAAACAGAGGCTGCTCGGTACTCATCACACACTGAACATTCACTTCAGTCATCATAAAGATGTCTTTCCACCTACCTCACAAACAAAACTCACCTACTTCACACACTCAGTCGGCAAACTCAAAGCTAATGCAAGCATAAAAATTGAAATATATATAGTAATACACAGAAAACCAGACAAAATAGTTTGTGTAATACAAACACCAGAAATATATATTTTATATATATAAAGGCATCAATAATTATAAAATTACTTCAAAAAACACTCCAGTAGGTAAGAGACACTCTGAGCCACACAAACAAAAGTCAGAAAGTCCAGCACCATCCTGAGCTGTCCATGACACATGAGCCAGTAGACATTTTGTCAATAGCAATCTGCTACATAAAAAGGGCTGTGCAATATTTCTGAACTACCAAGCAACCCGGGTGGCTCTTTAGTGATTATTTCTGAGAAAAGCTTTGAGCATGCCACTAAAAATAGACCGTAGGTCTGTGCAGAAACAGTGTAACCATCTGTGAAGAGCTTGCTTCAGTTGGTCTAATGACAAAACAGCCTGCTAACAATATATTAATCTTTATTGTTTTGTGGCAATTCATATATTCATAAAAGACTATAAATTTCACACAAGGCGTAACTGTTGTGGCCCTTATATTAATGTTAAAAATTACTAAGAGAGATCATATTTTTATTACTTGGATGTTTGACTCCATTTATAGCAGTAATACGGAATATTATTATGGAATATTATATTATTATGGAATATTACTAACTCTTCAGAGGATTCTACAACTTCTAAACTGTAAGTTTATCTTACGTAATGCAGTGTATCTAAATTCATTGCTTTAAGTTTCCCTGCATTTACATTTAAGGCATTTGTCAGACGCCCTTATCCAGAGCGACGTACAAAAGAGCTTTGAAGTCTCCATCATTAAATATATCACATATTACATGTCCCTGGCATTTTAGAGTTTTACCTGTGCTAACACACCCGCTGTTACCCTCATGAAGGAGCAGATTAACTGATGAGATGATGTGGGTTTGGTGAACCGGGGGAACCACTAAGACCTGACATGAAGGAGGACTCTAGGAGAATGTCTCATCTTTATGGCTAGGTGATCACATAGAGCATGAATACTGCTGCTGTAAATCATGTTTACATAACATCATGGCCACTGCTAGTTGCAATCAATTATTCTTTTATTGGTTTTTAAATGCTTTATGTTACTCTCATTTGAGATAATCATGGCTCTTATAGCATTTATGTCTGCCATTGACACCAAGGAGATGAAAACAGGCAGATGTTTTTAAGCTCTCTGACACACTGGCAGTCTATGTAAGAGAACATACAAAATAACAAAATAAATAAACAAATACATAGTGCGAAATAGGTACCACGCTATATGATTTATAGATATCTATATATATATATATATATATACATACATACACACACACACACACACACAAAATAAATTAGAATGTTGAGGGAAAAAAAGTTCAGTTATTTCAGTAATTCTTCTTCTATAACTTCATAAGACATTTTTAGTGAATTGGTAGCCTTCTGGAAAGTATGTTCATTCACTGTATATGTACTCAATACTTGGTTGGGGCTCCTTTTGCTTTAATTACTGCCTCAATTTGGCATGGCATGGAGGTGATCAGTCTGTGGTATTGCTGAGGTGGTATGGAAGCCCAGGTTTCTTTGACAGTGGCCTTCAGCTTATCTGCATTTTTTAGTCTCTTGGTTTTCATTTTCCACTTGACAATACACCATAGATTCTCTTTGCTGGCCAGTCAAGCACACCAACACCATGGTCATTTAACCAACTTTTGCTGCTTTTGGCAGTGTGGGCAGGTGCCAAATCCTGCTGGAAAATGAAATCAGCATCTTTAAAAAGCTGGTCAGCAGAAGGAAGCATGAAGTGCTCTAAAATTTCCTGGTAAACGGGCATTGCAGTGGCATTGGTTTTAAAAAAAAAACAGTGGACCAACACCAGCAGATGACATTGAACCCCAAATCATCACAGACTGTGGAAACTTAACACTGGAATTCAATCAAATTGGGCTATGAGCTTCTCCACCGTTCTCCAGCCTCAAATACAATAATACAAAACTTGGTTTCATCTGAAAAAAGGACTCTGGACCACTGAGAAACAGTCCAGTTCTTCTTCTTCTCCTTAGCTCAGCTAAGACGCCTCTGATATTGTCTGTGCTTCAGGAATTGCTTAACAAGAGGAATACGACAACTGTAGCCAAATTCCTTAACACATCTGTGTGTGGTGGCTTTTGATGCCTTGACACCAGCCTCAGTACATTCATTGTGAAGTTCACCCAAATTCTTGAATGAATTTTGCTTGACTAGCCTCTTAAGTCTTCCACACATTTTCCTTCCAGTCTACACTCTGTTAACATGCTTGGATACAGCACTCTGCGAACAGTGGGCTTACCCTCCTTGAGAAGCGTGTCAATGATTGTCTTCTTGACAACTGTAAGATCAGCAGTCTTCCCCATGATTGTGTAGCCTAGTGAATCAACTTGAGAGACCATTTTGATGGCTCAGGAACTTTTGCCGGTGTTTTGAGTTGATTAGATGATTGGCATGTCACCATATTCAATTTTTTTAAAATAGTGAATTGTGGGGTTTTATTAACTGTGAGCCAAAATCATCACAATTAAAAGTACAAGAGACTTAAACTACTTCAGTATGTGTGTACCAAATTTATATAATACACGAGTTTCACTATTTGAGTTGAATTACTGAAATAAATGAACTTTTTATTGAGATGCACCTGTATATAGAAACATTACATTATAAAAGTCTCACGTGGAAGTTGCTCTTGTTTAGCATGTTATCTATTTCTGTCATTTAAGGCTTTACATTATTATACTGTATTATTGCAATATTGTATTGTAATTATAAGGTTGAATTGTTCATCCAAAATGAGTTCTTCTTATAAATGTTATGTACATTCCACATAATATAGGTGAGCATTTTTATACCAAAACATTGCTTAAAAGCATGTAGAAAAATGTTAAAGCACATACTGTGATGTTCTCCATCAAAACTTTACAGCTCAATATCTTAAAAGTGCAGAAATTCTGGAGTCTCCTGATATCTATGTATTATTAAATAACTGTGTGAACTTTGTGAGTGATGATTAAGACAGTCAACAGCTCAGCAGCCCAGTGTCTGAGAATGAATAGAAAAATGCTTTAACAGAATGCTATCCAAATCTAAAAAAGGTCCAGTCATATTACTAAATGTTTCTGAATGTGATTTACAGCAGGACAGGGGAAATAAATAGTGTCATGTAACTGTGTCATGTCAATGAATAGTGTCAATAACTAATGCATTAGAAATCTACATAGATTATATTCATTCAGTCTGTAACCTTGGTGGAAGTCAGTGTACCATAATCACAGATGTCCTCCATTATAAGGGGAAACACCTCCTACTGACAGAATAAAGTCCCCACACACCCACTTGTAATATCAGTGTCCGAGGTCAGCCCAGTAAAGGAGTGTGTGTGACCACGACAGATGACATGTTAACAGAATCATTTCACACTTCAGTGCACACACAGACACACACAGACACCTATTTATTCAGACGTGGCCTTGCTAAAGGTCCTTATTCCACTGATTTATGTGCCCAAGCCGAGAATCTGTTCTCATATCAGGAAAGAAAAATTAAGAAAGAGAAAGGGAGCAGGATAGACAGAGATGGAATTAGCATCTAGGAAAAGAACTCAGCATGGGATAAGTCATATTTCAGATTTTAGTTTTAAAAATTTCATTCATAATCATTGCACTTTATTATCCATTATATTGAAATGAGTGTTATTCCAAGTAACCAGTTTACCAGGAGATCTGCTGATAGATGATTTTATGGACCATCATGGCGTTCACTAGACAGTTCACATGTTTGGATGTTATCCGGACTAAAGGTGTGTGTAAGGTTAGCTTCAAACCAGCAGCTGAGGGCCCTCATCTCGTGTGGGCTTGTTGAGGGCCAGATAACATTGTGCAGGGTGCAGGGAGTGACAGCCTCATCTCAATGAGAAAAGAAGAGGCTAATCACACATGCAAATTGCAATCAGAGGGTGCATGCATGCTGCATTGTGTGAGATAATGGTGTGATTGTAGGGATGACAGGTCAAACGCTTTCACCATCAAAGTATTCAAATAATCATTAATCAGGACAATGTGTAGGGACAGATTTTCTGATTGGGTAAAAAAAAGCCCCACTTCCCACTTCAGTGGGACTGAATCACACACTGAAAATTAAAATCCATCCCAAACACAAAAACAATTATCAAATCTCCTTTTAATCCATCGTAATTTTTCCCCCCAAAATGCATTCCTTTAGTTAAAAAGGCTGGGGTTAGGGTTAAGTTTAGCAGCAGCGCTTGGACAGGATCCTCTACCACCTTCACCAGGGTGTTTAATAAGAACCGGTTCTCTATCCACACATCATTCACTCCATCGCTCCCTCTATTTTCCCAACCAATCTTCTTTTTTCTAAGACTCTTCTCTCTGGTTGGATGTATGCATGGTGCCCTCTGCTGCCTCACCTTGGTATTTTAAACAGAGCTTTTACAGGATGCAACTCGGCCAGTGGTGGATCTCCATCAGCCAGCTCAATAGCAGTGATGCCCAGAGACCACACATCACAGCGGGCATCATACGAATAATCCAACTGCTGCTCACATGCAATTACCTGTAGAAGAAAACATTTCAGTCCCAGTAGCATTGCATACACAGTATAGTAATATTGTATACTTTATATTTGCATAATGTTTATTTATGAGAGCTATAATAAAGTGGTATAAACTGGTATAATATAAACATTACCAAATTACTATTGTTTTGTTCTTGACATATTATATAAAATCTTTCCACTTTGTTATTGTTGGATATTAAACTGCAGTTTTTCTTCCTCTGGGCTATAAAAGGCTCATCGTGACCAATCGTGAAACAGAAGAGACGCTTCAGCAGACTGAATTCTAATTGGCCTGGAGGCCAGACCCCCTCTAGCCCAATCATCTCGCTTCACTACCGAATAGCACAAGAAAGGCTCTCAGCTATTAACCTTCACACAACCCCCACTGAGCCCACACACACACACACACACACACACACACACACACACACACACACACACACACACACACACACACACACACACACACACACACACACACACACTTTTCAATCAAAATGCAAACTATCCTACTTTTAACAATACTTCATTAACACACAGCTTTAAAACTATATTCAGCCACCCAAAAAAAATGTACTGTATTACAGTGTGTACTGTATATAAGTGAACAGGACAGAAATGGAGAGTGAAAGACTGAATGGGAGGAGATACCTCAGGAGCCATCCAGAATGGTGTTCCCACTGACGTGTTCCTGTGCAAGCGTGCACTCGACAGCTGAGCCGACACACCTGCGAAAGACATGCATATTATGGTGATGACATTCATATTCCACAGGGAAAAATATGTAATAATCTTCAAGGAGCTCTTCACCTCTACTTATCCCCAGCCCTGTTTAAGTCAACGTTGAAATAAATTATTATGGATTATAATTTATTATTGTAAAAAGGCAAGTGATGTGTAAAAAAATCTTCATATTTAAAATCTGATATGTAAATAATTGCATATGCTTACAAAGAATTTTTTCTCATAACTGACTTTTAAAATTGTCGCACTCCACATCAAGGTTGTTCGCCAGTTAACAGTAGTCCTACCACAAATTCTGATTCAGTTCTATCTTCAAAAATATGAACTCTAAGATTTGCAGTCATATGATATCATGTGAAAGCCTGAGATTTACACTCCTATTAAGGATTCAGTCAGATAAACAGATCTGTTAACAGACAGACATCTTTTAAGCAGAGGTCCATAATTTGATATGGCACAATGCCATGGCCCAGTGAACTAGCAGTCATTGTCACCATCATGGCTATCATCATCATTGTTTGTAATAAAAAGCAGCAGCTTTATCACCCTGCAGGGTCCTATTTCCCACCTCACACACAGACCCAAACATGCCTCAGGCAAGCAAGTCATCCCCCCCTCCACACACACACACACACAAATACACACACGCACAGGCACACAGATATAGACACACACACAGGCACACAGATATAAACACACACACACACACACACACACACACACACACACACACACACACACACACACACACACACACACACACACACACACACACACACACAGGCACACACAGGCACACAGATAGAGACAGTCACACTCGCACACAGAGACAGACACACGCACAGAAATAAAAGCTTGTGTCTGGATTCTCACTGTGCATGTTCAAAACAAAAATGTATGACAAAAATGACCAAACAAAAACAATCCTCTCACTAATTTAAACAGTAGAGTGTTTCCTGTGTGCTACACCTAATGGTCCTGCTGCTAAATATAGGCCTGTGAATGTTACAGTGGAGGACTCTGTAGACCCAGAGTATGTAGCCTCTTAAAGACATTCTATCAGCATGTCCAAGTGAAGAGCAACACGAAGCCGCAGGCTGTCAGTACAGAGTGAAACACAAACAGCCATTACCAAAATCCACCAGCTTGACACCTCCATCTGTGGTGAGCAGGATGTTGTTGCCCTTGACGTCTCGATGGATTATTCGGTTATTGTGCAGATGCTGCAGGCCCTGATGTGGAAAAGAAGAATTGGGAGGAATTAAAGAAGGGCTTAGGATCAGTGAATGCAACACAGGGCATTTTGTTTATTTATTTATTTATCTGCATCACATAATCAAGTTTTATCCAAATTGTACTAATGACAAATGTATTTGGAGAGGAGCTGATTTATTTATGAACAGCTAAATTAAGTGGGTTTAGCATTCACCCTCCGAGAGTTGCTATATATTTTGTATTATATGTTTATCTTTCAGAAATGAATGTCTATAGACCCAGTTCAGCAATACAAATGTAAATATATGAAGTGCCTCAACGGTGGCCTGATCATTAGGCCTCAAATCATGTTTTTTCCAAAATCAGTAATGTTCATAAAAATGTCAAATAACAATGGTTTTAATCACATAATAATAATAAATCCAAATTAATCCAGGACTATAAATTTAAGCCGAAAATTAGTTATTCTGCAACAAGCTTATGAAAAAGTGTTCATGACCCCTGAGGACATTGTGAGCCACTTACACAAAGGTCGATAGCTTCACATTGCTCCTGTCTCAGTCCATGTGATTCCTTTACTGTTTCTACAGCTGTGTCTGCACCCCTTCTGCTCTCATGGCAGACTGCTGAGCCAGCCACCTCACCTACCCCTGCCCCGTGCTGTTAGCGGATTAACTCAGCAGTGAACGTATGAGTGAGTGTGTGTGTTCCTTACCAGCAGAGCACCACAGAGGATGTAAGAGATGACAGGCTCTTCCAGACGTTTTCCCCTCATCAGCAAACCCTTTATCAGTTCTGTTACTGAACCCCCATTACACAGCTGAGAGAGAATAAAACGCTCAGTGACTCCCTGTTCATTTCTGCTTTATTATTTATCACACACACACACACACACGCACGCACGCACGCACGCACGCACGCACGCACGCACGCACGCACGCACGCACGCACGCACGCACGCACGCACGCACGCACGCACGCACGCACGCACGCACACACACACACACACACACACACACACACACACACACACACACAGTACGTTCAACTATTACTGTTATTTCTCCTGGGCAATCAGCAAAAAGTGTCAAGTCTTCTAACCAACACAATTTAGAAGTGATATTTTATTAAACCTCTTAGAAACTCAAAGCATGGAGCAAAGTTGTCAGAACAAAATATTTTAATATTTTAGTCTGATTGCTTGCTTTATGTACATGTAAAAGATTTTCAGGGTTTCCGTTGATGGTTTATGTTCTACTCGTATCTCTTAACCCTCTACTCCAGGGCTCTATCAAAGCTTTCCATAAGACATATGGACAAACCCTAAAAAAAACAAACCCAAAATAGAAGCACCTTTCCAAATGATTGATACTGAGGTGTTCATGGTTTCAATGGTTACTTGAACACATTTGAGCTCAACAAGAAGGTGACCAACCTCTAAAACCAACCACAGCTGTCCTCCAGTGAACTCGTCAGCTTTGTAGAACATGCCAAGAAACTTCACCACATTAGGATGGTTTGAAAGAGAGTGCAGGATGTTGTATTCTGCCTCAATCTCCTCATCAACATCCTGAAGAGAGATGACAATTATGTCTGGAACAGTTGTGTTTTCAACATAAATCTGTCAACCTCAATCCAGTTATTCTGTAAGCTTTCTTTAGTTTCACATTTATTTATTCACTAATTAACTGACACATTCAAAGCAATTAACAAATGAGGAAATACAAGCAGAGTGATTTATCAAGCAGCAGACAATCCAAGAAGTGTACAAGATACAAGGTTGTAATTGAGTGCAAGAGCGAGTTGTAAGAGATTTCCTTCTTCATTTATTTATATATGTGGGGACAAGTTAGTTTTAAGTCCAGGTGGGTTAATACAAATCACAAAGCTGACTAACAATTATTGGGAATGGATGTCTAATGTACTGTATGGAATAAGAGCAAAATCAGCCTCAGTTTAAAAAGAAGTGTGTAGCTACTGTGGTTTCATCCCCAGGTTACAGAGTTTTAGGCAGAGTTACTGCAGTGCTGACACACACCATGAGTGAGAGAGAGTGTGTGTGTGTGTGTGTGTGTGTGTGTGTGTGTGTGTGTGTGTGTGTGTGTGTGTGTGTGTGTGTGTGTGTGTGAGTGAGAGAGAGGGAGAGAGAGAGAGAGAGAGAGTGCACATGTGAGTGAGTGAGACAGAGATGGAGATCGTGTGAGTGAGTGAGTGAGTGAGTGTGTGTGTGTGTGAGTGAGTGAGTGAGTGAGTGAGTGAGTGAGTGAGACAGAGATGGAGATCGTGTGAGTGAGTGTGTGTGTGTGTGTGAGTGAGTGAGTGAGTGAGTGAGTGAGTGAGACAGCGAGAAGCGAGAGAGAGAGTGTGTGCACGAGTATGAGTGAGAGAGAGAGAGAGTGAGTGAGGCAGGGAGAGAGAGAGTGCAAGTATGAGTTAGTGAGTGAGTGAGACAGAGAGAGGGGGAGAGAGAAAGAGAAGAGAGAGAGAGAGAGGGGAGAGAGAGAGGGGGGGAGAGAGAGAGTGCGAGTATGAGTTAGTGAGTGAGTGAGACAGAGAGAGGGAGAGAGAGAGAGAGAGAGAGAGAGAGAGAGAGACTGCCATGTAGATGATGACAGAATAAAGCTAGTGAGCTGTAAGCAAAAGAAAATATAAAAAAAATCATCTGATTTACCGCTGATGCTAATTGTGAGATAAACCATACAGTTTAAAAGCAAAGCAATCTTTTGTTTTATTTTTATTGCTCTGACTGTAAAAGTTCTTGAAAGTCAGAACTCATCTCACAGCAGTAAAAGGTAATTAAAAAGTAAATCAATGTTAATAAAAAATAATTAGAATATATCCTGGCTCATGCATGAAGTCATAAGACACTAAAAAAAGAGAGATCTCTGTTCACAGGCATTGTGGCAGCAAACCTAAACACTGTGATTCTTACATCACCTAATACAGTCTATGAATGACTTACATTAACAGGATCCAAAACCTTTGCCGCTGCTTGACGTCCATCTTTCTTGTTGGTGATTTTAAAGACTTTACCGTAGGTTCCTTCCCCAATGGTCTCCACAATATTCCAGTTGTCAGAGGGGTTCTCCAGCCCCTCCAGCCTGATCATGCTGGACTTGTATGGATACAGCCCATATAGTGATCTCCTGAACACAACAAACACCCGGAATCTCATCACAGCTCCAGTCGGAGTGGCAGTCAAATTAGTATACACAGAATATACATTCTCTTATACAGACCTTGTAATATCCAGATCAGAAAATAACAAGGTGAAACTTTCACTGTTATATTAGACGGACGTTGTTTGCAAAGCAGCATATACTTACAAGGAGAATGAAATCTTGCATTCGTTCATGTCTTCCGATGTGAAATACAGTACTCACGATTCAGGTGATCATGGCAGACTATAAAAGCTAAACAAAGCTCATCTTTGACCCAAGAGAGAAGGACAGAAACCCAAAGGAGAGATACAGGCACGACACTGAGAATTTTCTGTGGCATTAAGAGCTAAGCAATCCTTACTAATTGGTTTAAGGAAGATTAACTTTCCCTTAAAGTGTATCTACTTATAACCTACAGGTACACACATCCTAAGTCAGACAAAACTTTCTCCGGGAATAAAGTTAGTAAATGGAAATTGAAAGCTACATCACAAAAGGTAGTCCAGTTGTCTAGGGACTCAGATCTGTCCTGTCACTAAGGTAATGTGTAGCGGAGCGTACAAAGTGTTAAGTGAGACAGGGCCTTGGGTAGAAGAGGTGGACGCAGGAATTAGCTCCGCATGACTTGAGTCAGTATAATACGCATCAAACCTGTAAGAGCGAGTGACAAGCCGAACATCTCAAACCAACGTGACTGATACTATACAATGCAATGATACTATACAATGCAAGAAGACTGATACTATACAATGCAATGTAATGGCAGATAAACTAGAGATGCATTTTTCTACTGCTGAGGATGCAGCACATATCGAAACTATGTTCTTGGATGTCTATGATGTACTGTATATGCGCGCTGGTATGTGACCCTATGCTGCAGCTGCATTTACTTAGGACGCAGGTTGAAGTGAAGAAGGTAAATGGTGCACGCTCAGCGACTCGGGCAGAATTATGAATCACACTGGAGGACAGAGTGAGTGATGGTGGGTGTTGAACTCTGGGAGATGGATATTTCATAGTTCTCATTTATTTGCTGAGAGGGACATGGTAAGTGCAGCCTAACCTATGACGGATGTCTCTAATGGCTCCATTTTTAGCTGGAAACAAACATTCAACAGTTATCCACAGGCTATCCAGAAAACACACCCTGTCCTCGAAGTAAAATCCATTAAGTACAGTACAGATGGAAAGCTCAAAATAAAGTTAAACCTGCTTAGCACAAAGCATACTCAGTTCCAAGAAATGAAAACAATATAATATAATAAAAAAAAAATCAACTGAGCTTAAATAAAATATTTTGGAAATATGGCAATAAATAAATCATCTTAACACTGTGGCCTCCATCACTGAGTGTCTCCGACACACTTGTTTTCGCAAGAGAGTCACGTTGCTTGCAGCAGCTGTGTGAGCCCAGTGACAGGATCATCCGATACACCAATATTAACTTTCACAAACAAAGAGGCTACACTGTTCAAGGCGATAAACCCCAACACCAAATCCACCTTAACATAACACTCTGTTTTACAAAAATTCAAACTGTTGCTATAGAAAGCAATAAAAAGGACAAGTCTGGGAAAATTAATATCTCAAGAATAATTCTCAAAAATATATGTTATACTTCTTAAATTATAGACAGTCCATTTGAAACTACATAATAATACCAGTATTGACGTGATTAATTTGTTTACACAAACATCACCAATACACTAACAGAATTTTATATATAGGAGCAAAGCAAGAAATAACGCACTGTTCTCCAACTCACCATAGTTTCATCAAGCATAAGCACATTGTGTATTCGAACAGTTTAGCAAGAAGTGATTAAAACCAAAGGAAATACATACCTTATTTCTGTCAGATGCTTCTCTAGCACGTTTCTGAAATGACTGTGTTCCTGTATGTGTGTGTATCCAAGGTGCAAATGTGTCAAGCCTAAATCATGCTAATCAGCTTTCATGAAGACTTCATTAAATTGTAATGTGAAATGTGAGCTTCTTTTAAATATTCAAAAGAAAGATGTAGCCAGTCATAAAGGCGCATTATATGGCACACTCAGGTTACTTACAAATATACAGAAACATACAAGAATTCATATGAAGCGTTTACAAGAAACACAGGTGACATTAGATGCAATAATTACAATGAGTGTTGTAAAATTATTAGTGCAAAAAAATTTCCTATGTGATAAAAACCTCCAGAACTCTCTAATAATTGCAAAACCAGACACATTTAATTGTCATTAGAAGTTAAAATGATTGCCGTCAGTGTTTCCAACATCTGTAAAAACTCATGAAGCATTAACATATTTCTTCTCATCACACTGCTACTTTACAATCCATCCTAAGGTCTCATTTGAAATTATTAAACATGCATCACGGTTATTTAATGTTTCCATTTTCAAAAGTAGAAATGAATTCATTCATATTGTATTGCATCCCATCCTCCATGACAAAAGCTCAGAGACAGACTAAACCCATTGGCTCTGCTCCAGTCATAAACATTGGCCATGTTGCTATGAGCTCAGGTCCAGAGAGAATACACATAAAAAATGAAGAACAGGTGGGAAAAGGACCTGGGTGAAAACAACAGCACTATTCAATGGCGCATCACAGGCCAGCTCTCTCCCACAGTAAACATCATTCTCTCGTTCAGTCAGCGTAGCGTCATTCAGAATGAACCCAACCTGATGCCTAAGCCATACTCAGTATTTAGCTCTGGTCTGATGCCAAATGTAGGCTCTACGATTTAACACACATACGCGCACACACACACACACACACACACACACACACACACACACCCATTAAAGTCCATATGCACAAACCTAAGACTGTAAAGGAACATGGGTCACACATACATATTATACATGGGTCACTCTCTCACACACACAAATATATATATATATATGTAATGTATGTGTGTGTGTGTGTGTGTGTGTGTGTGTGTGTGTGTGTGTGTGTATGAGAGAGAGAGACCCATATATAATATGTATGTGTGTGTGGCCCATGTTCCTTTACAGTTCCTTTACACACACACACACACACACACACACACACACACACACACACACACACACACACACACACACACACATGTATTACATATATGTGTTTGTGTGTGTGTGTGTGTGTGTGTGTGTGTGTGTGTGTGTGTGTGTGTGTGTGTGTGAGAGAGAGAGAGAGAGAAAGAGAGAGTGAGACCAATGTTCCTTTACAGTCTTAGGTTAGTGCATATGGACTAGTGGATATCAATTCAGACCTTTTTTCCTTCACTTTACCTAATTAACCATCGTTAACCATCCTACATGTGGTGGTAGATGTCATCATAATCCATGTGCTTTACATGTCTTATTTTATACTCCTTTCTCCATAGTTTGGTCATGTACCAATTTCCACTCACCAGCAAGTTTTCCCCTATCATAAGACACATCAGGGCACGTGAAGGCTTCATATACTTCCTCCAAAAAGGATGTAAAACTAGCCAATTTCATCTTTTTAAACTGCTGCTCATTCTCTATCAAAGGGAAGCATTCATCTGAGATGAAAAGGCCATCTGCACTCAGAGAGGCTACTTACAATTTGTTAATGTCTCTCTGACTGACAGGGAAAGAGAACATACCATTCCTCCAAACCCCCAAGACTATGGCTAATTGTGCTCTTTTAGCTCGTAGTCACGAATGTCTGTCATCGCCCTTCAGACAGGCCAAACCAGTAAACAATATGTTTTTTAAAATCAAGGCAATTTCAAAGTAATTATTTTAAACCTTCTTTATGGACATAAGAAATGGTTGCCACATATGTTTTGAAAGAAAATACTATTTTTTTAATTAAAATAGGAGATGTAAACAGAAAGACTTTTTGTTAGAATAAAATTAGCTATTCCAGCTGAACCTTATAGCGTATGGACAAGTGCTAATAATTTCTGACTTGGCTGTTACTTTTCATTCATTAAAAGGTACTCAATGACTATTAATAGTAACCCACATGGTGCACTACGTACATCTCAGCAAGGGGGTATGGCACAAGGGGAAAGATGATACTAGAGAATGAGAGCCAGACAAAGAGAGAGGGATATCTTAGATTACATTACTCAGTCAGTACTACAGTCCACCCGGTGAGAATAAATACAGATGAACAGGAAATTTAAAAAGCATCTTATAAGTAAGGGTCACATCTTGGTTCAAAAAATGTAACACAAACATCCAAGTACATAACATTTTGCTTAATTTACAATACACTGTGAGAAAGTGTCAGTTCTGTGGAATACAGGGAGTATCTTTAAGGGAAGGGAAGGAATAAGAACTGTGCAGCATGACCAGCTAACAAAACACAAAAAAACATACTTGACTACCTTAGAACAGGAATCCTAGTAAAGCGCCTGTAAGCTTGGACTCTAGCTACTGTACCTAGTTAGTTACACTGGATATACATTCACTGTCCACATTAACAGGTACATCTGTACTCCTGCTTAGCTAATCATGTGGCAGCAGCATGATACATACAATCATTTCAATAATAGATAAGCGCTTCTGATCATTTTCACATAAAACAGAAGGAATAAAAATGGACTCTAGGAGAAAATGCCTGAAGTGCCTTGAGCCGTATTTGCATGATGGTTTTCATCGCATTGCTGCCACATGACTGGCTGATTAGATAACTATGAACATTCAGGTGTTCCTAATAAACTGGACAATTTGTTTGAACAGTTTCTGATTTTCGCTCTCACCATATCCTGCCGTGAAGATGGTATAATTCTTTCCCCTCTGTGCCCTCCGATTTAGCCACCCTGTGCATGAAATAAACACACACATCACTCTCATTTAGTCACCGCTTTGTACATGGAGTTTAAAAATGAGTAAAAGAAAGAGTCATGCACTTGTGGACCTAGAACACAGGGGGTAGGAGGTACAAGACCCCATACACTCTCTCCTGCCACAGCCTGATCATATATCCTGTGGTTCCACACTTTACTCCACTCACAACCAAATGCAGACACTGTGTCCAGAAGAGTGTCACGACCTATTAGTTTGATCTTAAAAGTCTCCCAGTTAACCAAATAATAAATCCTACCATATCTGACAGACAATGATGTAATATTTGCAGTAAATATCATCATACAGCCATCTTTCACTGGAACCTTCTCACTGGGTTGATGTTTCTGAATGAGAAAGATCACAATGTCACAAGACACAACCTTTGCCCGGTTTCATGCAGCTCTTACATTCATAACGGAGTTTGTATTTGTCTTTTTATTGTGCGTGTTCGCTTCGCTTGAGTTCAATACGGTATTTCCGTCAAACGTGCAAAATGTGAGTGGGATGAAAATACCTCAAAGTTTCCCAGTAGGAGCAAGATCATTTGAGTAAACAATTTGTGTCAAGTTTGCTCTCAAAATGGCAGGGAAAAAGGTGATGTTTAAGTGTGCCCATGTGTATGATGTGGCTCTTTGCGGTAACACGGTAAAAAATGTGGCTCTTGGTCTCTGACTGCACGCCATCCCTGACTCAGACTAACTGGACTGCTAGAAAAAAGAGGATTTGGATTTTTTTTTTTTTATAGAGACACCAATTTCAATTCAGCATCATGCATGGACTAATAGGGAGTGGACTTAAGCAGCTCTACCACAAGAGGAAGATCTTGTATCTCATGCTAGGTTCTTGGAGAATGCTAGAGGCATCTTTTCCATTTCAGAAAAGTTGTAATAAGCACATCAGACACCAAGGGAGAAACAATCCACAGTGTCGTGGCATGCTGCACTGATCGACAGCTTAGGGTAGATTAAGGACGTGTCTAGACATCTGTGAATAAAAGTTAGTATTTGGGAAATCACATGCACAGGATCCAGTGGATGAGGTGCACACCATTCAAGCAGATCAGTTTGAGGAGGAAGTTGTCAGAAGGTCCAGAAACCAAGTTCCAGATGCAATCATAATGCTAAAACGGCCTCCTGTTCTGCAGTGATGACTATCACCAGCTCTGGACAGGACAGATGTAGGTCCATAGTAAATAGCAGAATAGATGGTCAAGTGCTCCAGCATGAATAGGGTGAAGTAAAAAAGAAAGTAGCGTTTTGTAGTAGAAAAGAAAGTAGGTTTTGTAGTAGCGGTATTTGTTGCAATGTCACTCTATGATTTTCTTAGAAGGTATAACTGTCACGCAGGACAACACTACCAATACGGGGCATCTGTGAGCTCATGTGCAGAAGTGGTTAGTTTCTTTGTGAATATTCAGTACAATTAGCAGGAGCAGCAACCCTGAAAGATTCTATGGCTGGTTTTGGATCTCAGTCGTTTGAATTATAAGACCAGAATTATTAAATACATGCTTCCTCTTAGGGCAAATCAAGGTCATAGCAGTGGCCAAACAAATAATTGGAGGAGAAACATAAAAGGTCTGAAATCATGACTCAAACTTAAGTAACCTTAATGCAAGATTCATATGTATTTATTAAAAAAGTAAATATGACTTATGACCATTACATGATAAAACACCACATGACCAGGAGAGTAAAACAATTGCATTGTCATCAACTGCTTTAATGAGAACAGAAAGTATATTTCCTTACCCATTTTTGTTTGCATCATCTCTTCCATTTATATATCCTTTGAAAATAAGCAGAAGTGAATTTAAAGGCATATATTATACCATACACCTAAAGCGTGTGAAGCTTATTTATCTCCAACATAACCCGATACTAGAGTCCCTGTAGACTAGTGCTGCAGGTTGTTCTAGAAGAATCAGCGCACATTTTAATGTTTAACATCCAAAAGGTGGTTTTCTGGAGAACACACTTACCTGCCATGGCCGTCTCCTAACATTGCTGAAGAGATTTTCAGTGCTTTCCATCAAGGTTAATAATTGAGTGGAATCTGAGAAGAAGCTGTGACAGAGGAAGCTGTGCAGTGCACCACGGTTACCATACTGCCAGTCCCACAGCTCCACACACACACACAAATAACCTCCAAGACTCATACATAATAACCATAATAATGGCAACCCATAGGTCATCTTGAATTGGTGTCAAGCCACAGCAACAAAACACTGAGGGACAATGTTACTTTTCTGCGGGTTTCAGGTGGGATTTGTTTACAACATGAATATTAACATAGAATGCTCACAAACTGCCTAGTGCTTTTGCATTGAACAGCAGCCTTATTAAAAGAAAGAGAAAGCATCCATTTGCAAAAGGTTTTGGACAGTAAGAGCAGAGACCAGCTTCCCATCGCTTGCTATCTCTCAGATTAGCTGAGATAATGAGACAGCAGGAACAGAAGCCAAGTCCAAATAAGCAGCTATTGTGTTGTGACCCCAAAACTCTTTCCTTCTAGTGTTCAGGCCCAAACACTGACTCACTGAACTGGAATGAAATGTATAAACTCTAATAACCCCAAAAACAAACCTCAGATCCATAACATAACCATACGGACATCACATATAGTATTTACATAATCTATGAGTAATTCCATGCCAAGGGGTCATCTGTAACGGTGCCAATCCTAATAACTTTATTTTGTGAATATGTATGTGCAGTGAAATACAATTTAATTACAAGTTAAAAATCATTATTTATAAATTTTTAGATAATAAATAAATAAATGATAAATTTATAATTAATGCATGATTCACTTTAATCTCTGTTACATCTCATGCTTGAAGAATCCATTTCCAAGAATCATACATTACATATTAGTGGAAATGTAGATTTAATTATCCCAAAACATTTACTTACCTACAGTCACTTGAATTATAACTCCTTTTTTTTATATATTGAAAGTTATGATCAAGTTACTGCTTTCAGGTGCTCAATTTTAAAGTGTTTGTCTCATCATCATCATCCAAAGACTGCCGGATCTACAAAGCCTTCAAAAATACACAACCGAAATACAACATGAATTATTCCATTTAAGGTGGTGGTTGTTTGTGGTGCATCAACACACTCAATAACTCAAGGGTTGTTGAAATCAATGACTGAAAAATATCATTTTCACTCCTAATAATGTAAGCAGCAAAGAGCTGGAAACCTTGACTTTAAAGAAAACCCAAATACAAGCATGTCAGAGTATTGTTATATTTTATTCACATATGTTACATTTTGCATTAAATGTCTGCCACCCTTTCTGATTTGCAATCTGAAAGTTGGAATCAGCACCTACAGTAATGTACTGTATTTCTGCCTCACTCACTCACCTCACACCTCAAACCACACACACACACACACACACACAACATTGCGGCTTTCCATTCCGATATATACCCATTACTCTTTTGCAAAAACTCTGTCCAATTATATAATATCTGGGCTGAAGAAGAAAAAGAGAAAAATAAAAAGAGAAGAAAACCAGCAGCATGCAAGATTTCAAGACAAGATAAGGACAGGAACTAAGAACTGAAGTGCCGGGCATTTCCATCCAGCATTGTGTAAGTGCAGCATTGAGATCAATACCGAATAGCTTCACAATAAGGTGAAGGACAAAATCAAAACATCCTTTTTGGTGTACATCGGTGGCTTTTTCTTATGATGACAGATTTAGAAAGGGGACTTTGAAAATAGGGTAGAAGGGAAAAAAATAAATAAATACACAGCAATGAAAGCTTTTTTTCAAAGCCTAAAACAGATCATATTCTGGATCTTGTGTGCGAGACCATTTTAGTTTCTTAGAGAAAGCTGACAGAAATGAGCAACACACACCAACAGAACATTTTATCCGACAACGTAAAGAAACTAAAACTCTTCGTATTGTCACTCATGAACCTCTTACACACATCCCATACAAAAACATCTAATAAATATTGTCAAATAATTTCTTATATGTAGATCAATAACGTATGAAGGTGGCTAGACATTAATATAAAAGTATACCTATGCAAAAAAAAAATAAAATAAAAAAAAAGAGAGAAAGAAAGAAATCTACATTCTGAAATCCTTGTTGATGTTCATGTACGTCCTGTTTTTGGAAAAGAATCAATTTTTTTTTTTTTTTTTTTTTAAGCAAATCCAATTCACACCTTTTTTTGCCTTGTGTTTAATCGGAGATAAATGTGCTGTTTAAACATGTTAAAAATTGTATTTCATTAGGAGCATTATGAAACCACAAGTGCTTTAATCCTGACCCTAGGATATCGCATTTCAGCTCTAAACAGAGCAGGAAAATGCTGGCCTATGACATGAAAATAACTGATGATTTTCTCTTCAGAGGATCGCTTTATGCTAGTATAATTGCATTTGTTGTGTATGCTGATGGAAAGATAATACTACGATACACTCATTGAGTACCAAATGAAGTGTTTTCTAAACACGGTCTAAATACAAACTGTGAAAGCACCGCAGACATTTCTAGACATAAAGCTGCTCAAAATGAGCTTGGGATTTGACTATAAAAGATCTAGACCATTCGGGATGGACACAGCGATTCTGGATGCCTCTGTGAAACATTACATAAATACCAATATAGAACGTTTACTCCAGCTTTTAGACAGAAGTACTGTGATTTAACCGGTTAGTTAAGAAAAGCTGAGTGATTAGCAAGGTTGCTGAAAACGGTCTCTGAAGTCTCAACTGCAAATAGCTAGCTGACAGCCATCACCACAGTGCCTTCTGCCACAGCCTGAAATCATTTATACAATGATATAATTAACTATTATATTATGAACATCAAATATCAATATTTATTTAAATATTAAAAGTTCTTTAACTACAGAAAAGAAAATTCCTGAGGATGGAAGTAACTAGGCCTCGGATGGGCAGGTAATTATTGTTCTAGCATTCAATGATGATTTCTGTAAAACAAAGAAAGCTCCACTTTTATCCCGTACGAGCATTTAAGGGCCTGAGTTATGAGCATGTACTGTAGGATGAAAATGATTGCTCGCTGCATTTGATGTAGGGTTGCGTGATGACGCTCGATGTCTGGTTCCAGTTTGGTACCTCTGTTTAAATTGCAGTTAAGAGAAATCAAATGCCTCCAGGCTTTCATAATGGCTAAGATATCCATTTATACAGTAGGCTGTGGACTTTTCAAGATCTTCTAAATGTTTCAGACACAACATCCATCTGTGGAGTTTTACTCTCCACTGCACTAAACAGTAGCCAAGAGGTTTAACCAAACAGCACTTAAATAAATGCACTCAGAAGTGGGCAAATTTGTTTTCACTGTGAGCCAGTCCCAAAAACAAAGATTAAAATCTCTTCCCCTTTCAAATGCATCAAAAATCATTAAAAAAAACAAAAAAAAACACACGCTGTTAGTCGTTAGGCATGATTGTACACTAAACTTCACATAACCAAGGCTGTAGCAGCAATTCACTCACAGCATAGTTTTTATATTACATGATAGGATATATCAAAAGGAGAGGGAGAGGCTGGCACTGATGCCCACTGTGATCTGGCTCCTCTGGGCGTGGGGTTCACGTGTTAAAGTCCGTTGTAGTGGGGACCCCAGCGCTTGTTAATGTGGTCAAAGGTGTGCGACACCCACTGCTGCTCCAGCACACGGTACCTCTCCTCGCACAGGAACAGAGGCTTGCCACGACTACACACACACACACAAACAATAAACATGTTTGTTTCACACACAAGTTGCTTTAATCATCAAACCTTCATATGATTTGGTTTATTCTGGTATGTTTCATTTGTCTACAGTGAACGCGAGTTTCCTACCGTAGGTCTCTGTCCTCCTCTCCATGAGCATCCAGATAAACAGACCCCCACAGACAGAAGCGATGACCACGGATGATGATGATCACCGAGGCATTTATTAAGAGAAAGATCCCTGTTGCAGCTCCACAGTGCTGAGAGTGCTATTGATGAAAAGACAAATAATTATTTTATAAACTTTCACACCTATTATTACGACCTAAGGCAGTTCCAATGCTCCTTTACAAAGATGCAGCAATTTGATGAGCTTTCCTCAGGTAGTTAGCAAACAGCAATTTCACTGCTTCAGCTGTCCAACTCACTAATACTCCTTTACTGCCTCATTTACAACCAATCCACATTTAGGGAACAAATCATGGTTATATGCTTGTTGAACAAAGCAAGAGATGTGATATGGAACTGAAAAATTGAACTCTGTAGAAATGAAACCTACTGACACACCTAACAATTATGAATGATGGGTGAACCTATAGAGCGTCAGCACTCACCAGCACACACTCGCAGACACCTTGCTGTTTGCAGCACAGGCCCTTGAGACAGACGAACGCTCCACACACAAGGCATAGAGCTGGGTCCTTGGGTGTCTTATTGCACACAGTGCAGGCCTTCCTGTGGTAGTACTGGAAGATAGTGTTGTAGTTTTCAGGAAGCTGCAGCAGACGAGGAGCAGACCACTGAGGGTTCTGCAGCAACAGAGACTGCAAAAAAAAAAGTTCTGATTAAAATCTCTACTCTGGCTAACCTGGCAAGACATATGGCATGAGAATGCATGAATCTGACCATAGAGTGTTGTGAAGGTGTGTCTGCCAGGATGATGAGCTCAGAGCACCACTGAGAGATGAGTTCAAAGGCATTGAAGTTCCATTCCAGGTACCCTGAACTGTTCACAGAGGTACTGGTCTGGATCGGCACAGACAGCAAACCCAAATCTCCTGCCAGCAACGAGAATTCCTCCTCTAGCTGAAAACCAGACAGTCACTGAATTCAAAGCTCAGCAAATTTTCCAATCCAGAAGCAACAATACAGCAGCATGCACATGCATGTTAACATATATAACATATATAAAGCAGTGTGTCTGCGTGTGTGTCACAATACCAGGCAGCCGGGTAGATTGTCTCCGTAGAGGTGATGTTGAAGAAGACATGACAGACGCATGAATGGCAAACAGAATTGCTGCAATGTAAACTCTATGGATTTAGGAGACCATACAGTGGCACTAAACTAGAAAGAGAAAGGAAGAAAAAAAAAACCTCAATGATGTATCCCAGTGGGAACAGTTACATGGATATTGGAAACATATTTAATCATTTGGAAGAGAGCAAGAACTTTAAAGCATGGCTAAAACGCCCATGGTTGAACATTAAATATAATTAGATTCCCTAAATATTTACTTTTCTATACTGAATAAAAATGTTCCAACTCTGTAACAATCCAGTTCATTTTTTTTTCCATAATGAACACATTGATTTGACTTATGCTGATGATGGTTCTTCTGCTAGAGTGCAAAAAACAAATCTGCACATCCAGCATCAACACATTATAATAGAGTGCAATAACTTCAGATCAGAAGATTCTTACCATGCTGTCAACAGAGCTGTTGTCATAACTTCCCTTAGCCTTTGTGAGCTCACTGATCACATGACTCAGGAGAGCTTCCCATGAGTTCCCTGCATTTGGCAAATTCTACACATGAAAACAGAAAAAATGCACAATGACACAATGCACAATGAAAAAACACTATCAATGATCCTAGCACAAATCATGGAAAAGGAAGGCTGTGCTCCAAACCACAATGCTTTAATAATTAGCAATGCAATAAATTTGAACATAACTAGAAAGCATAAGAAGTCTTTAATTCTGCATGACTAAGCACATTCTAAGTGAATATGTGCTGATAAAACTCAGACTTTTTTGCAAAAGCCTTGATGAATAAGTAACAAATCTTGCTGAATATGTAACAATTTAAAACAGCAAGAAACAGAAGCAAAGACTGCAAGGTCAGATTTATTAGATAGCAAGCTACTCAATTTTTCCTACACAATCATTCTTTTTAACTCCATCTCTACTACAAACCTGATGTTCTTGTAGGAACACATGTAAAACGTGTAGGAAAAGAGTGGTATATCTGAATAATGGGTGATAAAGGAGCTTGAAGGACAACCAGTAACTTCTCCCATTTGTGTCTCATTATTTATATTCCATGGTCTCACTACCCACTCTATTAAATCTCAATTGGAGAAAGAGATTAGAGTAGAATAGAATGATAAAGCCTCATAACGATGATGGATGCTCTGCGTTTACCCAAGTTGTCTTAAGAAAAATGTTGCAAGGATCCCGTTCATCTATAGCATTTACATATATAGTATGAGCAAAGACGGTTTTAAATACCAAATTGTTTATTACTGCACGCTGCTAAATTACTCGACTCAGTGAAATTTTCTCCCCGAGTTTATTCTGTGAGATCTGTTCAGATGACATACAGAATGACAATGTTTATAAATGAACAGTATTAAATAAGCAGAGCTGTACCTGTATATGCATGGACATGCCTGTTCACATAGGCTCCCCTTATGCTTAGCCAGTAAGTATATCTATTGAGATGCCTATGATTGTCCTGTTAGCTGGTGCTCTGATTGGCCTTACCTTCTTGTTTGTTTATTGTTCTTTTAATGCCATGCCTGGAAATGGCTATTTTCATGTACATAATCTTACAGTATTTCAACTATGTTAGCAACAGTAGCTACATGATGTCCTTCACTTAAATTCTCAATTAAAAACAAGATGTTCTGTGGTATGACAGACTCCTAAATCTGTATATTCTGAGTAAAAGCTTAGTCTAGTGATGTCAAGGAAGAACATCCATTAATAGGTGTTTAACAGTCATTCTCGTTTTACAGGGATCTTTACCTTCTTGGCTGCCCCGCTGTTGCACCAGGCCAATCTCTCCTCGGGACTCAGTTTAATGGACAGAGCAGCCAAGGCCTGAGTATACAGCAGTGTGTATAGCACCTTCACAAATGTTGTGAAGTGATCTGAAAAGAGACACAAAAATGGCGCATTAAAAGTTAAATGTTTTAAACTAAGTGCATCGAGTTGGTTAAGAAACCTATTACGGTGGCTGCATTCCAGTTCAATCTTTTTGACAACAGAGCAGCAAAAGTCATAAAACTAAGGTATCGCCTATCTCACTGTCCTCCAACATAGAATATAGAAGCATTAGCCTTTATCCCTTTCATCCTTCTCCAGTCAAACATTACACAACGTTACCGGAGCTTTTTTCAAATGATCTACAAATTAGGTACGTCTTATTAAAGAGACAAATCCAGATGACATGATCACACAATTCCTCTGACCAATATGCTGTGTGTGCACTGATGTTTATTCAGTTCCTCATATGGTACACGAGTTTCTGCCTACAGTCAGTTCCCATTTATTGTTAAAAGAAAAATCCCATCATAAGCATCATCTCTTTAAATATGTACAGAGATCTACAATCCAACCTGGACAATGGACCATAGAAAACCAAAAAACTGGAATGAGTGACCCGTCTGTTGCTAAGGACGTTGAGAAATGGATCAATCATAAGAACAAGAACAGGTGCAAGAATATTATGTTGTCTGTGAATGTATTCGTGAAACAAGGTGGTAAATTGTGTGTCTATTAGTATTGTCCGTGTGACGGGGTCAGACAGGAGCACACAAAAAAAAACTCCATTATTGTGCCCTTCACTTGTGGACCACACTGATGCCTCACACACCAGTGGGCGTTTCTGTACACAAGTGGTCAACTCTTGACCCATTTCTTCAGCTCTGTAGCTTTACTAAAAGACTTCATTCACACCCATGTCTCATTGTGATGTGTTAAAATCAATTCCCCATTTCCCAATGAGTGAAGTAAAGATAATTATTCTGGCTCTGATCGATGCTGGATCGACACACATGCACAAACCGAGCACTGTTCCCTTGAGCACAGGGAGGACAGACCTAAAAATAAATAAATAAATAAAAAAGGCATCAATTTGCCTTTTGCTGCACTCTAGGCTGGGGAACTCATTTCCGCTCATAAATGCTAGTGCTATTTTACGCATTGGTCATTTTCATTTGAGCAGTAATTGAAGCTCACTGGCAGGTGGGTTTGGGTGGAAGGGGCCAGAGGGGGAAAAGAGGCATATCTGCTAGAGTGCTTTGAGAATAGATGCAACTTCACACTTAAATGAGCAAGAAAGCACTTAGGAGCAAAGAGCACAGGCTTTTCTAAACATTTGAACACATAAAAACAAAGCCTTTTTCGTGTAGAGGAAGATTGGAGAAATATTCAAACAGTGGATCTTCCAAATATCCACAGTAATAGCAGCCAGAATAAAAATAAAAGGCATTAAGGTAATAACCTAACTCCAATATTTTGACTGGAAATGAAACTCATCATCATCATTATTCTCCTCCTCCTTTTCCTGTGCTCATCTCCAGCCTTTGTTATAAGCTCTACAATGATGTGCCATTGACCTCCGGTGCGCATGACCTACTCCCTTCATTCTCAACCACCCGCTCCCACAAGACTGCTACAAATTGGGCCATTCCCGCCAGCTTTTAGAATACAAGAGCAATGGGGGAGACAGAGACAGAGAGACAGACAGAGACAGAGACAAAGAGAAAGAGAGACTGATAGAGGGAGAACAAGCTTAAAACATCACAACTGTTTGTTGGACAGTAGCCTTTAAATATAAAAACCTCTTATTACCGTTACCATGTTTCTGACATACTTAAACTACCTTTATAACACCTAGGAGTTTTCCAACTGCCTTTCCACAGAATAGTGAATGAGTGCATAAAATGCTGTACCTTTGCGCAGTGGCTGAGGCATAGTGAGCACAAAAATAATGAGTAGAGAGGGAACATCTCTGAACAGCATTGGAACCTCGGGGTGCCCTTCATCCTCGTCTCTACACACAAGACAAAAAAAAAAATCACATCTGTCAGTGAAGACACATGAATGCACATAGCATTAACAAACAGTCAGTGTGATAGACCCATTTTACAAGAACTGTGTAAGGCAGCGTATACATCTATAACGTTTTATGGTAACCAAGTTACAACCACAAAAGCTGCCGCTCATCTCTTTAGTAAACAGACAAACAATCACAAATTCTTTTGTCTTTGGTTTATGACAATTTTTAGAGGAATTCTTTTAGAGGTTACTTAAAATATATAAATGAACAGTTAAAAAAATATTTAACTTCACATTAATAAACTCAAATTGCTGTCCCTTAAAAAGTCTACAGAAGTCATAAAAATGATCTAAAACATCCTGGCAAAACCACATAAAGAAAGTGTCACTGGCAGACAATAGTGAATAAATATCAAGGACTAATGCTCCTAAAATATATCACGATATACTACTGGATGAGTTCATTAGATTAAATGAAGTGGAATCTAGTATCTAGTCCTCAGTGTTACCATTTCAAATAAATAATGTACAGAGTTATTGTTCACAAAAACTGAAGGCTGGAAAATGCTGAAGGTTTTTGTGATTTATTGTTGAGGTGAAACAAAGTGCTTTTAATTCTGTAAAGGTTCACATGGCAGTATAGACACTGGGCATTGTTAGATTGCTATCTTCATTCGAATAGATTTTCTTCTGGTTGCATAACATAACACGAGTGCTCAACCCTCAACCATTTTCCCTATTTCCCTCTCTCACACACATATACACACACACACACACCCCCCCATCCACACACCCATACACCGATACCATATTCCAAAATGGTAGCAAGTTCTCTCTATCAGAAAAACACATGGAATCAATCAGAACATCACCGCTTATGCAAAACTATAGAGAGGATCTGTGCTTTTCCAGAAAGACTAAGTTCAGCTAGTGGTCCAAGAAGATAGACACTATTTAAAAATCACAGGGAGATGTCCTAGGGGAGCAATTGACCGTGCTGTCCTTTAATATTCCTAACAAGGTAGTTTGAACACTATAAGACTCCCCTCTGAATACTGCTTACTATCTCTCTCACAGGTGCAAAGGCTGAAAATAATATCCAAAGAAGAGAGCCATTGTTATTGTGTCATGCTGAGCAGAAGACCGATGAATGTAGAGCCAAGGAGAGCTATGAGAGGTGACTACTGAGTGCTTATACAATCGGAGATGGTTTGGTGTATTAAGTGGGGGCACGGTGCTGAGGGAACAGTAACCTCAATACAGTAGAAATTCTCCTACAAGTGCCTTTTGCCACTTTTTGTGCAAAGCTATTAATTCCAGTTGCACAAAAAGCTCTGTCAAACCTCCTGGATCTGATAAAATTGAGTGATACTGAATGCTGAGAAGCAGAAAATCAAAAGACCAAAGCACACACACAGCTCTATTATTGAGGGATTTAAGGCTGAGGTCGTCCCTTTCTGAGCAGCACAGCACCCCATAATTTGCCAGATGCAGCAATTATTGGTATCTATGGCAACGCCATATGGGTCTCTTTTTTCCCCTGGTACTTCGTTTCTAGGAGCCCTGAGGAGATGGCACCATTTAGTGTGAAGTGAAAGAGGAAGGCTGAATGCAGGCAGAGCTGTGTGCGCGTGTGTCTGTGAGTGAGTGCGCATGTGTGTATACTTACTCTGGCTCTCTCTGCGGAGTGATCTGTGTGAGTCGAGTCCAGGGATTATACGCAGAATCGATGCTGTAGAGACGCATGTGCATGGCTAATACATGAAACAACTGATCTGAAACAGAAAGAAAGGACACGCATCAATGGCATGAACAGGAAGCGGAACAAACCAACCAGTCAGAACAGTTCACAAAGATGATTTATTCTCAGACACACAGACCTGTACCAAAAGAAAAATGCTTCCTTGTACAAATTAAATTTACAGCTTTCATGAGTTCTAATTTAAAAGAATGTTTCTCTTAGCACTCTCAATGTAAACGTGTTTCGGGACACATATAGGTCTCACCGTTGAATAAAAAATATAATTTAGTGAATGGACACACAAGTGTCTATGCTTTATACCTGCTTATAGCAACCCTAAAGCTAACCAGACATTCATCTGAACAGGACACTTTGAATCAGAGGCCAAAGATGATGAACAATGAATCAGATAACCTTCCACATTGCACTGAATTCATCAGAACAAAAGGCCGGCATGTTCTAGTCTGTTAACGCATCACCACGCTTTGCCATATACAGACAAAAGCTTTTCATTATCCATACAAGAAATGATCCATTACTACAAACACAACTGTCTCTTATAACAAATGAAATTTGACATTCAGCCAGTAACGCCATTTTCGTTTATATTTCTGCCGTCTATTTGCTCCCAGACTCATTTAAAATAGACAGGGGAACTGGTTTTGTAGAATACGGTCTGGCTCTGTCAGGATTGTACATGTCCCCATTTCAGAGGTCGTGATGCCAAATAGTGCATTACCAGCAGCAGAAGACAACTAAAACAACCTGTTCTGTCTGGAGACTCTACTGTGGAGCAATACTGCCATCTGCAGGCACCAATACAGAGGACGAGCAAAGTGAAGACACACTAAATGAATGGCGTAATGAGGAGGTAATGAGATAAGGACAGAAACCGCTTCATCGAACAACTCATTACGTCACTGGGGACAGAGCTAAAAGCAAAGGAGAACAACTAAAAGGGACGATACAGTACGGTAATGAGGGATCCAGTTCTGTCTCCAAACTGCATAGTGTTTAAACTAGTATCGTATGCACCAGGCATCTCCTAATCCCAATTACTATACCACTATCTGATACACATTCATCTCGCTGACTCTCATTTGTTAAATCACTCCATCATCCAGTGGCTGGTAGTATGCCGACAGCTGGAATTGAGATCTCACCATTTCTCTTTCTCTGATATTGATCTGGCTCCTTGTCCCATGTTTGCTTATAAAGTACCAAACTCTCTACACCTCAGCACTTCTTAGTGATGCCATACATCAAATACTGCCATCTGTGTGTGCATGGCACATGTGTATTATTTGTTAGCACGACAGAGAGCACAGGCGTATGAAGACCAGTGTTTAAATTGCCACAGGGATTTAGAATACTAGATATTTCTATCTACGTAGCTTACATTTGAAACATTTGTCATCTGGGTACTTTAGGAAACCTTGGTACAGTACTTCCATGTAAATATCTTGCATTTGGTTAACAACAGAAGCTCAGTTAGGTACATAAGAATACAAAAATAATAAATAAACCAATGTAATGGTGAAATATTGTTAGATTTGAGACATGTTAAAAGCAGTCCTTTCCCCTTTTCAGCTTCTAATGTTGGCCAAACTGTCTTAATATTTAAAAAAAAAAAAAAAAAAAAAAAAAAAAAAGATTGTTCACTATTCTCTCAGTCCCTCAGTAGAGAAAAAGTCATTTATTTGGTCATTTGATTTGAAAATCATTAATCTATATTAAACTAACCAGACCACATGTCAGTGTTTAGAATGATTTAATTTCTGCTGCCAGTTCTCTCTAACTATACCCATCAAAATCCAATCAATACTGCTACATCTTTAATAACTCAAAATAGCCAACATTCAGAGAAGTTTTTTAATTAGAACTATACAATTTCTGAATATGTGTCCTGATAGTTTTGTATCTTTGCGAAATCACAGCTACTGCTTCAGCACAACAGGCAACACAATACATGTAGAAGGTGAGTGCTATGCTTTTACAATCAGCTGCATCAAATCATCTTGTATTGATGCACTAATCTGGACTATTGGAAACGCTTCAGAATTCAAATGCACTACATCTATCTTGAACATCTTATCTGTGTTTTACTAATATGTCCAACACAATATTTCATTAAAAAAAAGCAATATTGAGGAGTCAGTAGATCATGAATCGACACCAAAATAATAGTAAATCCTAAATAGTAATCCTAATCCTAATACTCATTTACTCATTCATTCATTCATTCATTCATCTTCTACCGCTTATTCGAACTTCTCGGGTTACAGGGAGCCTGTGCCTATCTCAGGCATCAAGGCAGGATACACCCTGGACGCAGTGCCAACCCATCGCAGGGCACATATAATCCTAATAGTAAATCCTAAATAGTTCTAACCATTTCAATGGTTGAAACTGACTAATGTTAAATATTCTGTTAATTGTTTTGATCCCAGAGAACATGTATTAAACAAAACAAAACTGAATCCTTAATGAGAAAACAGGTGCCACCACTTCTACACCTCCCTTCCTCTCCAGACCCATTCCCTAAACCTATTCCCTTTCCCATCCTTTCATCTAGCAGCTGTCTGCTAAACCCCCTGCTTTTCTCTCACTCTTCCTCCTCTTGTGTTTACCATGGAATAAACTTGGCCAGAGCTGTGTAACTCTGCAAACGGTGGTGGTGGAGTGTGAAATCTCTTCAACTCCACTTAAAGAGTGAACTTTTACGAGAGCCGAGGGACATGAGCAGCACACACACAAAACACACCAGCACAAGCAACTAAAAGCGAGAGACTAAGAAATGTTGAAAGAAGAAAAAAAAAAACATTTGCCACAAATCTGAGATGTATGGGTAAGGATCTGAGCATACTACATAAACCCATATAGACAGACAGACTTGGTCACTTTCATATGTGGTATTGAAATCCAGTGTTTATCTGATACGTGGCAGTATAACCTTTATCTGAACAGGCATATAGGTTTGTCATTGGCCCTAATTTCACAATAGGAGTGATGGCAAATGTGTATGGATGTCCTGAGCTGTATGTGGTTTAACACTCACTGAGACAGGAGCGTTTTGCTGCAGCACTCGCCCCCCCACTGCACAGATTCCCACCACGATGAACCACCTCCAACTCCAGATTTGTCCTGACAGAGAGTAAACGTGAGTGAACAAGAGAAAGAGAGAGATTGCATTAAATGCAAACTTGGGAAGAATCCTAGCCTAGGCAAAAGTGTGTTGGAAATGGCATATTTTTTTTCCTATGGATTTCACATGGTAGAAAGCAAAATACTCAACCCTTCTTGAATTTGAGAGAGAGAGAGAGAGAGAGAGAGCGAGAGAGAAATTTTCCACAGATGCAGATGTACAACTTCACCTGTCTGCTACTGATAACAAGGTGAGAAGTGAGATAGTGGAATTTTCCATTGCACTGTTCAGCCAATGAGGAAAAAGAGGACACAAAACTGGGGACCAGAACAGAAGGAGGGAGGGAGGATAGAGGAGAGCAGTTTGGGGGAAGGAGGTCTGAGCACACTAGCTATCACTGGGGAGAAAAAGGACGACGTTTCAGTAATAAATAAATAAATAAATTGCCTACAGCATGTAAGATTCTTGAATGAAAACGCTGACAAACAGGAACTGGAAGATTCAGCAAGCACATGAAATTCACAGAGAAACCAACAGAGTGGACATTTACTAAATGTATTGTATTGACCCCAATCATGGGTAGATTAAGATTCTATTAGAATGTAGCAAATAATAGGTCCAGATCAGTTAGCAGATATATATTTAAGGTTTTGGCTAAGCTGAGAACCTTTCCCTGTATGTTTAACATGCGTGCCTGGATAAGAATTAAGAGTTCAAAATTGAGAAACACTAAGGGAGCCTTAAATCCAGCCTTCATTTAATCCTCAACCGCTGAGCAGAACATGGACAGAGTGGACTCAGTTGAAAAAAGGCATCTAGCAGTTGAATAAACGTATGTATTAATCTATAATGTTTATTAATGTCTGTAATGCTCACCTGGCCACTGAGTACATGAAAAGGAAGTCATTATCAGGTGAGCCAGGGTTCTTCCCATAGTCCATGTACTTCTTCTGCGTGGTTTTCTTTATGTCTTTAATCACAGACTCCATCTCTTTAGTCAGGTTAGACTCAGTCTGAAAGGCAAATATTCCCAAATCAAAAGATGCCACTGAGAGAGGGTCTTAAAGGGCTTAGGGTAAAGAATATTACAATAAAGGTGAAGCGCATAGAATAATGGTCCTCAAAAATGCACAACACACACCTGATATGTTAAATCAGTGAACAGTTACATGACTATCATTGCTCCACACACAAATCTGTTATTCCATCCAGTGTGGGAGTGTGGTTAGGATGGAATGATGTTCACATTCGATGGATACATGGGGGAGGTACAGACAGTCTAATGCGTGGTATTTTGAGAGGTATCTGCCTTACACTGGTGCTTACGGGAAAGATGGTCAACTGTTCCTGCAGCTCCTCCACCTCTTTCACTAGTGTGGAAAGGTTCATGTTGCTGGGTGTGTGCCAGGAGCCTGCCTCAGTACCACGCCCTGGCTTGCAGGGCAGGACACTGTTAGCAAACTGGCGGCACAGCGGACACGTGAACTCGCCTTTATCCACTGAGAAACCCTGCAAAACCTGGTCATTCTGACCAAGACATAAGGATAAATTGAAAACACAAAGCTTGGAGAAAACATTATGTGCATACATCATATTAGACTAGGAGTCTAAGGGCACATTCACACTGCAAGTCTTAATGCTCAATTCGGATATTTTGCTCAGATCTGATTTTTTTGTTTGGCTGTTCACATTACCTTTTAAAATGTGGCCTACATCAGAAACCAGTGTGAACTCTGTTGTTTCGAACTGACCCGCATGCGCAAACGAACAATAACATCAACACGCAGCACACCGTTGCGCTAAAAAGTTGGCGAGGTTATGGAGGAAGTAAGCATTTTCGCTTTTCTTTCAAAATGTTTGTGTAATGGCAGCCGTAACATTAATAGCTTTGCCTGAATTGAAGTATCTCCCCATATACTAATTAGGTCTAACACCTCACTCTCCCTCCACTGACTTGCTCAATCACTGTTCTCCATTTTGTATGCGTAATCACGCTTGTTACTCGCCGGCGCATAATTGTGACGAATGTCGATGTAGATTGATGTAAAAGTCGCATCAAATCCGCCTTGGTTTGATGTGGCCACATTGGAAAAAATCTGATTTGGGTCTGATTCAGGACCACATATTGAAGTGTATTGAATATTGAAAGATTTGAATGTTCACACTACTCCTGAAAAAGTCTGACCTGGTCACTTGACCCCCAAAAAAAATTCAGATTTGGGCCACTTTTACCTGCAGTGTGAACGTGGCCTAAATTCAAACACATGTCCACTTTAGGCAAACACTCAAAGAAACATACAATAATTATATTTAACCTAGTGTGGATATTTAGCATATTAAGATATTTGGAATTTTGGATACAAGCAAACAATCTCCTTTGTTTAAGGAAAATAGATCAAAATATTAAAATCTGCCCAACTCTATAGGCCCAGACAGCACACACTGATAAATCATCTTCTCTTTCTTGATGCCACTCTTCCTCCTGTCTGCTCGCATTAGGGCTTATTAAAGCAGAGAGGGATGTCGTATTGTGCCCATTATCATAAACGTCACAAGAATGAGTGATAGAGCAAGCAGTTCTGAAATATCAATTTGAGAAAAGTCACTTTGATGGATGACCTACTAATGATGTGTCAGATCTTTGAGAAGGACTCATCCTCATGCTCTGCCTCTCGGCAAACTAATAGGGTGATGGGTGTGTGTGTGTGTGTGCACTGGAATTAACACTTACAGTGCAGGCTACTGTGCAGTGACTTTAACCTTATAGCCACGGTTTCACTTCAAACACAAAGCACTGATGTAAAAAACAAGCAATTGTTCTCCTTGTCTAATGACTTTGATAGAGCATCTCTCGCACACACTCGCACTGATTCTTCCATATGACAATCCTCACATGTATTTTTTTTTTCTCTTACCCGTAGAGACTCCATGTAGGACTTGTGACAGTCTATATGCAGCGTGTGACCACAGGTTTGTACATACACGCCACCATCCCAGCCAATGGAGACAGACTGCAGACAGGAACTCTGGTGAGAGAATTAACATTAACCTTTATCTACTGAGCATTTAATAACAATGCATTACACAGCAGCAAGAGACTCGCACAGAAACATCTAAGCAAAACACAAATCAATCAATGTCATAACCAAAAACACGTCCAGGAATGCAAGATAATATATAACCAAACTGTGAATCAGGTACTCACTCCTGGGCATCTTCGTTATACATCACATAACCTCAAGATAAAATAAGCTATGCCAGATTTAATAGTTATGATAATTCAGAGTCTCCAACTGGTCTGAGTACTTAATAAGCTTGAGCACATTGATTTGTTTGGGATAAGGTTGTGCTCCAGATTGAACCGGATAGGGCAGATAAATCAAAAAAGGGCATTAAAAAAAACCAGCAAGGTTATCAGCAAGTCAGCAACTGGTTAATACAAATGGTACAGAGAGCTGGGGTGGCCTAATGGTTAGAGAGTTTGACTCCTAACCCTAAGGTTGTGGGTTCGCGTTTCGGGCCGGCAATACCACGATACGGCACTTTTTTTTTTTTTTTACTTTTTCAACAGTTATGTAAATTAAGTCTGTTTCTGAGCAGATCTGGAACAAATTAGGAACAGGAAATGATAAGGATTGTGTCAAGAAATTCAATACAGATCATTTAGAAATCTCTATACTATAAACTGGAACGGTTAACCAAGTATTTGAAAAGCTGGAAACATGACTAGCGTTTGTATCTCGAATGTAACCTTGTGTCCTGCGGCAGAATCAGAAATAACATTACGTGCGTACCTCTTTAAAGTAACGTTGCATAAGTGCCAGTCTAACATCGCTAATTGCCCCACACGTGTCCTCAGGGAAGATCCGTTCGTCATCACTGGTAGGGAGCCGCTTTGCCTGATCGCTGCAGGAGCGGTGCCCTAATACTGAAACCGCACAAACATACACACAAAACATGAATAACAACTCAGTGCTAATCGACTTTGGTGTTACCTTTATGGAAGGCATCATTTCATTTGCATAATGTAATGAAATGCCATGTCAATGTCAACACTGACAGCCATCACACTTTGAACAGCAACAGCATCTTCATATGTTCTTCATGTTTATATCACTCTGTAAAAGACCAACCGAGTTAACAAGGTGGGACAAAAATAACGTTGCTAATGATCTTTCCGGAATGTTCATTATCCACCTGTTCTTCTTCGGCACATCGAGTCTTGCTAAGTGAATGCCAGAGGACGCGGTTTTGACCTTGAAGCTGTGCATTTCACACATGCAATACTGTACATCAGTTTACTGTGGTAATTACTAACAAAATAAGCTATTTGTTTTCATGACACTGAATGAGAGATTCCCGTGTCCATATCAGCATGGCAAGAATTACTCTACAAAAGCTAGGGCCTGTCTGAGGATCAACACATATGATGAATGAAGCAATTAAAATGCTGCTGTCTAAGTGGTGTCATTAAAAGAAGTGGTGCAATGTGCCCAGGCTCAGGTGCTGCAAATAAATGGGGCTGTTTAATAGATGCTATAACAGTGCTGTGGTCTGCAGCAGAAAAAGATTACAGACTGACTATAAAATGCTTCACTTGTTGACGGGAACCTGTGATTTTACAGATGAAATTTAGTAGAGGTGCTGATATTTGACACCAGGATGAAAATGAAATAAGAAATGTAAGAAAAGATAAAAGAGAAGCAATGAGTGTTTGTTCACCTGAGGACGCCTGTAGTAGCACCACCAGTCCCGTAGGTCTGTCATCAGTAGACGGGCCGCTCTGGCCGCATATTACACAGTCATAGAGAACCTCAGAGTCGAGAGGCTCGACTGAGCTCACGTCCATCACTGCCTCCACTTCAGGACATTCTATGAGCAAGCGAACAAAAGGCGCTCAAAACAGAGACCTGGTTCACACGTTTATCAAGCAACAGTGAAGTGGTAGACTAATTTATTACCTTATAATAATAAAAAAAACAAACAAACAAACAAGCAAACAAGGATGGAAACTGGATTGATCACGAGTGGTTTCTAAATGGTCCACATGTCGTTTGTAGTTCATGAAGAGACTGAAATAACATCCCCAGTAAGGATAACGCAAAGGCAATGAAACAATGCGAAAAAGGAACAGGACTTCATTTATTTTGCATCTGATTAAAACGGGAGCAGGCAGCGATGTGGCACTGCTCAAATGGTGTGTGAAATACAGTACAGCCACCAGTGCCCAAAAAGGAACTGGAAGAACTCCAACAATCAGAAATGCACACTACTGCTAATTTAGATCAATTTTGAATTTGCCAGCAGCAAACAAACAGCAAGCATAAAAGAAGGAGAGAGGATAGGGACTAAAATCAAATCACTGAACATGAGTTACAACAGAGGTAGACTTGTAATAGTTAATTAGCAAAATTATGAGGATGGTCATTGCACTTCTGCCCTCTTTTTCTTAAATTAATAGATGGTGGAAGTTTGACCATCCATGTGTAAACAAAAGAAAATCAGAGGTAATGTAGTGTAGAAAAGCTCTGTTATCTGGACAATATATGAAGCTGTCTAACAGACTACCGTTTGAGAAGGTCAGCTATAAGGGCATAAGATATCATTTCCACATTCTCTTTATCCTCATTAAAGCATTCAGTGCACAACAGTATGCAGGCCCATAAAAACAAATAGGCCTGAAATACAGTGAAAAATCTGATCAAACTTAAAGCACAGAGCTTGCAGAGGGGTGGAGTTTGTTATAATAATAATAATAAAAATAAAAAAAGGTGTGAATAAATCTGGAATGAGATATTCAAGAAGCACAGCAGTGTGATGGTGAGGTATCCACAGACTTTTGGCCATGTAGTGCATCGTATTAGCAATAGTAACATAACCCCTTGATTACAAACCTTCTTTTATGATAAATACAGACCAGTATAAAAATGTTTCAGGAAACACAAAATCAAATTTCAGCAAATCCCTCTAAATTTCATTAAAGTGTGAACATTTATAATAACATCTATTGGAGAAACGAGTTGTAGACCGTTCACCATATCACAATAGTAAAGAATAGCATTGTAATTTATTGTGTTTTTGTACACAGCACTGTAGCCTTTTTGTGAATACTGTTCAACTTGTGTATGCATCCTTCACATCTCGTACTTTCCGCTATTTCAAGGACCTCCATCTCTGAAGATTAATTACTTTTTCAAAATGTTAGAGTGTGTTCAATTCAATTATAACATAGGGCAACAAATGCCAGTGTGTTTAGATTGATTTATCGCTTTAGGGGGCGAGACAGCTGGGACAAAATGTTTAGTTTGGAAGTCAATGTGACAGTGTGGGCCTGGGGCAATCTCACAAAAAGCCATTTCTGAAGGGGCACAAACCCACACGTAAGTGTGCGCGCACGCACACACACACACACACACACAGCAGAAGAAGCCTTATCAAAAGACCAAATGTGCAGATTCAGATCATTTCAATTCAGATAGCACTGTACACAATCACAAAAGTGGAGAAAATAAATTCTCTTAACAGCATACTGATGTGTGTGTGTGTGTGTGTTGGTGGGGCGTGTAAAATATTTCATTAATTCATTTTAAAGTCGCCTTTTGAAACCTTTGACAAAAATGCCAAAATATGCAAAAGCACGGTTGTGATTAAAAAAAAAATTGAAAAAAAACAGCAATTAAATGTCTGAAACCTTGTTCATGGGAAATTTCAATCTGAACCCAAATGCAATGTTAAGCTCACATTTGTCTTCGTTATATTTCCCAGATAAAAAGAGCAGAACAGCCATTGTTGCATATTGTGTGTAAAGATCATTTCTACAGATGTGCTTGATCAAGGCACCTTGGCAAATTTCCACCTTAAATATTGATTTTCAGTGACCTTTTCTGTCAGTCTGGGGGAGAAAAGCTGTTTGAGTAACTTTTTTTATTCCAATAAGATGGAAGGCACAAGCACACAGTGGGTCAATGTCAGACTGCACACCAACGAGGATACTAAAGGCAATTTTTCCACATTAAACTGCTATTTACGGCTAGTGGAAATGAATCAAGCAAATGTATTTAAACTGAATGCAAACCAATAAGAAAAATCAGTGTTAACATTCTGCCTCGGTTCAACAAACACAGACATTAATGCATGTGCAAGAATTAACAGACACTCCACGTGTGCTTTACATGCCTTTAGGGCTATATTTAAGGCTGCTACTGTAGGTGCTGAAAACCAACATTATTCATCCCTTAACAACACTGCATGAGGTCAGTCCCTCTGTGTCTACAGTACTGTTAGCACTCTGATCTGCTGTCCCCTCAACCAAAGAGCTGTTTCCGCTGAGAATAACACACACACGCACTCACAAGCATGCTAACTAGGCCTGGGAAGCTATAATAGGTGTCACTTTCCTTGCGTCCCCTACCCCAGCCCTAATGAAGCACTTTCCTTCAAGGACTTCCAACAAGTTTATGGCGTCTGCAAACATATACGATTGTGAATGTGGAGCAAGATGGGAACAGCGTTCAGTCAAATTTAGGTCAAGAAGACTGAAATAATCCATCATTCATATATGAAATAAGAAGGGCAGTTTTTCCACCCAACTGGACACCTTGGCTGACTTTCAAAAGCACCAAGACTTGAGTAATTACTATGCTTACCAACATCCATGGCTGTCTCCATGAAGCTTTTCTGCCTGGAGGCAAATTCAGCCAGTAGCTTCTGCTGTCTCTCCCTGGCCCTCTGCCGCCTGAGACAAGAGAAAATGTGAGAGATGTCAATAAAACATACATCAATAAAACATCAAACAATAAACCCAGGAAGAGCATCTAATTTTAGAGGCAGCAATGACATGATCAGATGCAACGCTGTGTACAGCAGTTACAGATTGCGTAGACATACATTTTTCCGCGATTGTTCAAATTATGCTTGCTAGGCCATGATATGCATTCTCCTTCCATCATTAGCCTTTCTCCTAGATGAACTGCTGCTAATCACGCTCACTGAGAGATTTCTAAACATCAGAGTCCTTCTACTGTCTACATAGTCAAGCACCCAAACAGGGTAGCTTAATAAAAGGACATAAAAAGAAGTAGTGCAGACACGAACGATACACTTCAGTTCCTGTCACTGACAGCGTCAGGGACAAAGATGTGACACTGAAAAATGCAGAGTCCAATGCCATGACCAATCATTGTTGCCATGGTAACCTTCAGCTAAAGTGTCTTGACTTACAGGTGGCACCTTCTCCATAATAACAGGTGCTAATGGAAGCCGTATAGGCTGTTCGATCACCCTTAGAAAGGGAAAATCAGACAGAGCTTCTAGCCACTAAAATCTAGCAAAAAAAAAAAAAGATTTAGATCAAATCAAAGGCAGGGCAGAGAACAATAGGGCAACTAGAGCAACAGCAGCATCATGCAGAATAAATGGTGCATTATTACCACATTTCCACCACAACCATGACGTTTGACACATGCATAGCGAGAGCCTGCTGTACAAATGAAGATGATAGTATGCCAAGAAGTGGAAAACTTCGTTATAGCAAGAATGGTATAGTATGCCAGCACAGACACTGACATCAAACTACAATAATAATTGTAGTAGAAAATATAATAATTCCACTTTATTGTGATGAAACCAAACACACAAACTCGCACACCCCTGATACACACTTATATTTGCTCACCTCTCCTCTTTATCCATGCTCTTCTTTTCTCCTGGACTGTTCTTTTTAGGAGGCACAGGAGGACACACTTTGCCACAAATCTCTTGCAGGCATCTCTTGCTATGTCTGCTGCGTGATGCTGCCTTGGCTAGGATTCTCTCGATAGCAGTGATGCCGTCTCCATGTGAATGGTTTGCTGGCTCTGCCTCCTCCAGCCAGCTCGGTGTCAGTGAGTTCTGCTTGGCTGACAGTTTCTCGTGCAGTTTGACTAGCAGGGACAACATGCTCTCACGAATCTCTAGAATCTCAGTGACCATCTGAGGAGGAGAGCCCGGGGGAAGCCAGCGCGAGGAGGACTTCGGCCGTACGGCCTGGTTCGCTTCGTGGTTACTGCGGTTTATCATCTCCTGGAACTTCCTCCTGCGCTCTGCCACCAGGCTGAACAACTGAGCTTCACGCAAGTTCTGACGGAGAGAAGAACAATACAAAAATAAGAGGACAGAAAGGTATAGACATATTCCTTTACATGAAAGTAATGTTTAAATGAGAGCAGCCCAGAAGTACAAATGGCAAGCATGATGCCTTTTTTCCAGTTGCCATCATTGGTTGGTTGAAATAACTGCCTAGAAAATTTCCAGAACAACAATGAGAAAATACTCCAGTCAGAACACTAGCAGCACGTTTCCAAAGGAATGAGTGATAGTAACAAATCCATTATCCTACATTTTAAAAGGTTCCCAGGGAAAATTTTAATTGTGCTGAGTATGGTTACCCTTCTTGCCAAAGAGGACATACAGCGAGATCATTAATCAGATAATCGTGCCTACAGAATCAAGTCTAAACTGACATTTTGGAGTGGAAAAAAACTGCAGGACTTAAAACATTCCCACTGAAAAGTCAAAGTCCGGTTTCAAAGGCTGCTTTACATCTGCTTAATGCATTGTATGCAAATGTCAAAGTGGCCCTCAATGTTCCTAAAGCATTGATAGTGTTTTTGGAAACTGCTGAAAATGCTCCAAGTTATAAAGCCTGACTGAGATTCACCTAGTTCTATATGTATAAGTAAATCACAAACACGTAAAGAAGGTATGGGCACAAATACGTGATCGGGGAATAAAAAGTCAATTCAGATTAGGTGCATATTGTACTGTTGGATGTTAGGTGCTAAGTCATACTCGTATAGTCTTCACTCTGTACACTCTGATTCAAGCTCTGTGTGAGTACACCACAGCAAGTCACATGAGGTAATATCCTATCACATGTCCTGTCCTAAATCTGTTAGCAGATACCAGAGACCGGAAAAATACCCCCACTTAAATATCACAGTGCTAACGTGTTATAAAAGAAAAACATGGTCAAGTCACCTGACTGCAGGTTACAGCTGCAACACACGTCATAGATCCCTCAGAAACACATCCATCATTCTCACATGCCAAAAAACTATTTGCTCGACATTAAACATGTAATTAGTTTGCCACACTGCAAAGGCATCAACCATGAAACTCCAGAAGACAACCACACAAACACTGACAACATTTCAGTTACACAAAGGCAGAACACAGACACTGCAGAGAGCCAATGCACAAGACAAGTAGTGCAGCTTTAACACATCATTAGGTAGAATGTAATAAACAACATGCATGTTTATTACACCATTTAGTAATAAACTCTTCTGAAAGAGATCGTCTTAAAAAAAGTGTAACTGGAACATCGCATCATTAAATGCTCGGTCTGCATCCAGAGAGTTCAAGCCTGCACTTGGCTCACAGATCTCACACCTAATCATTCGTTTTACACTTCCAAACAATCCAAATCATTCCCAAATTCCAGGTCAGTCATGTTTAAAGCCAGCTACCTCTCTCCAATTCCCAGTCAGCCTTCTGGAGCTCTGTGGAATAAAAGTGAGCAATACCATTTAAAACATACCACAGACATTATTTCATTATTTACGACCCGACTCCGATAACCGGCTAGAGACGGATAGGTGTTTAACATAAAATGAATGACAATCTATGCTGTCATCTTATATGGAAAGACTTAAACACCTTTACATATAGTAACAGCCAGAAGAGAATTTGTCTAGCCGACCTGTCCAAACGTTGATGCATCAGTGCTGGTGCTGGGAGGCGTCTCGCGCTGCCTTTCCCTTTCTCTTTCCCGTTCCCTTTTTCTTTCCACCTCTGGGGCCGTCTCAGGCACTCGCACCCGTACAAAGTTAATGACATGGTGCAGATTGGAGAGCAGGCTGGTGCCAGGGAACCAGCTGTCATGGCAGTGCTCCTCAATACACGGTTCCTTCAGCAGACAATTTAAAAATAAAACAAAACAAAAAAATTCATTATTTTTTAAGCATAAAGCAAATGCATCTTCTTTAAACATACAGTAATAATATATATATATATACACAAACACACAATAATAATTCTGAATCCACATTTACTGCTTATCTCAAATAAATCCACCAAGTACATAAAGGTTTTAGCTTGCTAATGACTCTAGGTAAAACAACATCTGTACCATGAGCTCTGGGAAAAGGTCAAGAACAATGCATTCACAAATTTCAGGCAACAGCACAAGAGCCACTCACTTCATCCTCTTTATCCTCTTGTGCATGGTTGTCCATACCCAGCTCAACCAAATACAGCACCATACACAGCACATGCTCAGACATGTTCTGATGGTCCATCCAGATCTGAACAAGTGGAGAAAAAAAAAGTGTAAAAAAAAAATCAATGAGTATGTCTTTTAACTAGTAACTACTCTATTACTACTAGTATTAATTCTGTTAATAAGTAAAACATCATTGTAATGAATACAGGAAAGACTATAAAAAGGTGAGCACCTTGTACAGCAAGGTGAAGATGACGATATGCAACGTTTTGCAGTGCAGCAGACGCACTAGTCCTCTATAGCATGGGTGCAGGGGGGTCCTTTCCTTATACGGAGGCCAGGGGTTACCAGTGTGAATACCAGACTGCTTCAAACTACATTCAGAAGACAACAGTATGGTCAGTATGGATCACAACTGCTCAGTATGGATCAGTGGTTAAAGGCTACTGAAAGAGAACTGAAAGGTCATTCAACATAAGGCAAAAAAAAAAAAAAAGTGATGAACGACATTTTCTAAAGCAGCACCGCTGCGAGAACCTTCACTAGATTTAAACTTGGGCTTCATCAATTGATCACATAACAACTTACTAATTTTACAACACATCTAAACAATTTATTAAAAAGGTATTAATATCTTAACAGAGGTATAAAAGGTTTTTAAAATGTCATTGATTTAATTTAAGTAAGGAAGGGTGTGGGATATGAAACATTTTGCTCCCCTGACAGGTAATCTATCATTGTATAGCTCAGAGCGAGTCTCAGGCCGGCAATGCAACCCCCCTTAAAAAAATAAATAAATAAATAAATCAGACATTGTTCTACTTCCATCAGCTTATACTGGCGCTCATACTGAAGTCATATTTGGCCTAGAGATCATTATGCTGTTTAGCATGTTCATGTTGCGTGGATTTGATTGACATCTCCTCCAAACAAAGGTAGACATTTCTTTAGCTGTGCAATTTATTCAATAAAAATAATAATAATAAAAAAAAAAGACCCACACCATTCTGACCAGCTGCAAAATGTCTTCTTGCATTTGAAGAGTTCTCATCATGCTGAGATCTACAGGAAATTAACCTTGCCTTATCTCCTGAACCTAGACCTTCACATTTGTCTTCAGGAGACTCTAAACTGACTTTAATACAGCAGGACTCACCCTGGCCTATTAGACCTTAGACTTGATCTATTGATTGCTCCTGCCCTGGCTCTAATTGGAGGCACCTGTATCAGGCATTGAAACTCACATGCACATCTTTTCAAGGGCAAAAGAAGTGTGCAGGCCATGTCCTCTGTATCACAATTTAACAGAAGATGCAGAGATCACAGAGAGCTAATCATTTATGTTGATGGAACAACAATCTGTAACACAACCAGGAGCAAAAGCTCGAACAACCTTCGTCAGCTAATAATAAACAAGAAAGCGTTAATGGAGACTGAAAAAGGTCACTCACAATGCTGAGTATCTGTCCATAGCTGACTGGACATCTCGCCGGTAAACTGTACGCAGGATCACCATGATGGGGTCAAACTCTTTCTCCCAGACCTCCGCTAAACAAACCCAGCAAAAGGCATAAAACACATTCAACATATGGCTGGACATTATCACGAGAAGTATTGCATCAATGGCAGCACAGCGGTTTCAGCAATAGAACAGGAGTGCCATCATGAGGCCGATGGGAGGAACACAAAGCAATAGGCTCTAAAGAACAGGACACAAATGACATTTATATTTCCATTACAGACTTCCAAACACAAATGGATAATGAAAAAAAAGTAAGAATATTCAAGTTTAACGTGGCCTACTATCTGCTTAGGTATGCAAAAATGATTACTTAAATACAATACACAGATCAGCCAGAGAATTTCAACCACCCGTCTAATAATATGTAGGTCCCTTTGTGCCACCAGGCTTACAGTAGTATCTAGCATCAACATGTTAGATGCATATCCTTTAATCCTGCAAGTTGAAATGTGAGGCTTTAATGGATTGTTACTGTTTGTATTGCACACCCCATGAAGACACGACAGTTCGAGGTTTTGACTTTGAATTCCCCAGATCTCCTGAGAAAGATTTGCAAATATTTTGTATATATTTGTTATACTTGGTCTTTTACAATGTTTGGGTAGGGTGTACCTGGGTCCTGGCATTCATATGGATGTTACTTTAACAAAAGGTATCCCAGCAGAACATTGCCCACACCATCACACACAATGTACCCCCACATGGACCAGGGCACCCATGACTGCATCACCACTTCACCTGATATCCTTTCTTGGGCCAATTTTTGCAGGTACTAACACTCATTTGGCCCTTGCTCATTTTTCCTGCTTCCCAAACATCCATGTTGAGAACTGTTGACTTGCTGCCTTATAAATCCCACCCCATGACAGGTGCCACAGTAATGAGATGTTATTCCCTTTACCCATCAGTGGTTTTAATGTTATGGCTTATCAGTGTATGTACAAAGGTTTTTGCTGCCAGTGAGATCATAAACCTACTGGTGTAATGGTTAGGACATTGGACCCAAGTTCTTGGGGGATGTGGTAGCCTAGTGGTTGGAGTGTTGGACTACCAATCGGAAGGTTGTGAGTTTGGTTCCTTTGTCCACCAAGCTGCCACTGCTGGGCCCCTGAGCAAGGCCCTTAACCCTCAATTGCTCAGTTGTATAAAAATGAGATAAAATGTAAGTCACTCTGGATAAGGGTGTCTGCTAAATGCTGTAAATGTAATTTAATGTAAAATAAACATTTCTCTTCCCAAAGCTTTCCTGAGTGTGTGATAAAACAGAGGACAAAAGATGCACAATTAACATACACAGTAGACAGGAGCAGTGGTCGCTCACCTTTAGGCGTGTACATGCCCTGCTGCATGGAGCCACCAGGCTCAGACACTGGAGCTTTAAAATCAGCCACAGCAGACAGCATCTCCTCAAAGCTACAACTGCCAGGCACTATCCCACTTTTAGGATTTGGATTCTCTGGGATTTGCAATATTTGTTAAGGAGCAGCATACAAAAAACATGGTATAAATCATAACACGCGCAAGCAGGCTTACAAAAAAAAATGCTCATAAGCTCAATTTAAAACAAAAGAAAATGAATGACAAATGTCAGCAGTGGCTCTCTTTAAGCATTTAAATTTACTTCCACAATGTGATCCAGGTTTAATGACCACATCTGTCCTCAACCCGTACACATTTCCTCATTAAATCTGAGAAAGAGGCAAGCAGTAAAGGATATAAGGTCAAGAAGAGAGCTGTGTGTGCGGTCGTTCATACACAACTGTGACACCATTTCTGCCCTCAGTATCTCATCATCAGTCATGCCTAATAAGTAGGTTAAAAAAAAAAAAAAAAAAAAAAAAGGGGTGAGAAAATCACTAACATTTAGTCATGTAAACTGTTATTGGTTATAGTTCAGTTTAGAACTAAAATCATCATTATTTAAAATAAAGACACACCTAGTTTCCATTATGAGAAAACGAAAGTATAAATAAGGAAAGCATTCGAATAAATTAAATGCTGAAAGAAATGAATTCAACTGTAACGCAGACAGTCAAAGTAAATCCTGTTTGGCATGTTTTAGTGTTGTTGGTAAATTATATAACTGACCTCAGAAATGTGGAACGATCTGAAAAAGAACAGCTTTCCGTTGTGCCATTTGTACATACATGTTCACATTACTTACTTGAAGGACTAACAAATAAATTCATATCCAAGTCTGCATGTTTCCGCGTGTACAAATTCAGGCTGTCAATAATTCCCATTATCTACATTTTAATATGAGGATCCTGCCTGTGTGCCATTTTTATTATTACTCATAACCTGTTACGTTATTTACAGCTATACATACAGATATATTTTAGATTATTTACAGATACGTGCAGCTGAAATCGATAAATAAGGAAACTGATGGAATGATTTGTGGAACACTCACTCATTTTAGGATCAGACTTGGACGACACTGAGGAACTAAAGACTATCAAGAATGAGAGTTAGACTAAGAACTTGAAACAAAAACCCTTTTACAGAAGCATACAGAAAACCCAGTGTGTACCAACCCAGGTGTATGCGGAGGCTGCACAATATGACAAGGAAAGTGAGAGCCCCCTCTAGCATGGGTCTTTCCTGCTCTGCGTCCAGCACGGCGTTCTGGTGTTGTGAAGCCATCGTCAACAAGTCCACTACTTTAAACCTGACATGCAAACGTTAACACACTATTAACTGAAAGGAGTAGATGTAATAATTTCAGTACAATAGAAAATCTTACTATCTTGCTATCAGGGGACACAATAAAATGTATATGATCCTGCTTGAAAACAAAAACAGATCGCTGGCATTGACATTTTGTGGTAAAGCGGATAGAGACGTAAAAGTATGCGGAAGAATTTGAGCCTCACCTCTCAAACACTGAAGAAATAAAGTAGTCTGGATCTAGTCGTGATGCACACACCTGGGGGATAAATAAAGCAGAAAATCATCTCACTGGTGCAGGTTTGTTACGTGCCAGCTGTGATTTTAAAGCAGGACACAAGCAGAAAACTAAACAGGTTTTGATTTTATCCCGAAATGTGTAACAAAAAAAGATGTCCCCTAAATACCTAGCTGTTACCACCCATGTACTGGACAATATTTAGCTATAGTTAGGGCATAACCGCGCTACATACATCGACTAAACAAAAGCCAGTGTTGAAATGTTCCTAAATAAGTGTTTTGATAAGAGCTATTATAATGGAATACCTGTAAAAGGAAGATGTCTGGGTCTATCATAGAGTTGCAGAAGTGAGACTGGACATATGTCATAGCCTGCCCTTTAATCTGTAATCCATTTCTCACCCACATGTTGCTGTGAATCTCAGACAGACATGCCTACACACATACAAAAACACATCAGTCAGTTAATGAACAACATTGCAAAAGGTGAAGATGTAAATAGAACAGGAATCAGTCTATACTGCTCAACAAAATTACGAGAACATTTAAATTACAAAATAACTCCAAGTAAATTAAACTCTAGGGATATCAATCTGTCCAGTTAGGACTGTGAGTGAGTAAGTTAGTAAGTTGTCATAGCTAAAAATCTGCTGTAAAACTGATTCACAGTTTGGTGTCTTGAACGAGTCTGAAGAGGTCATGAACGAGTCTGGAGATGTCATGGTGACATCATGGGCCAGTGATGAGCCGAAGAGGAATATCCACAGAGAGACGTACAAACCCCCACATGCTAGCCATTGTTATCCTTTCTGCTGTTGAAGACTTTGTTGAAATCCTCAGTCATTGACTTCTGCTGGTGCAGTGGGCCCTGTGTTCCACCTGGTGCAGAACTTTGCCCGGCTTCATTAGGCCAGAATGTGCAGGCAATGATGAAGGCACTGACGACATTGAATGGCCCTTAATTTCCTCAGACCTGAATCCGTTGAATAACCACAGACACTTTATGTATCTGAGCATCCGAATTCTAACCACACTCCAATATCCTGGAGCTCACTGACACCCTGATCCAGGGCTAGAAAGAGACCTTCCAAGATCTCATCAGACAGTGTTGGGAATGCATAAGTGTTGCCCCACACACAACTACTGACTTACATTATGGGTTGTGGTAAAAGATTTCATGCATTTTGGTGAAGCCTGGAATTTAAATTTATTACTTTGTTGTTGTTTTTTGCGACTTTAATCCAGCCTTCAATGGGTTAATGATTTTGTTTTTCCATGGACCCTTGTTGCATCATATTGTATTATTTTTAACTTGAATATTTAGTTCACAGACCTCCGATGTGTGATTAAAGTGTTCCCTTTATTTATTTTTTTATTTATTTTTAGCAGTAACATCTCTTACAGAAGCCCCAATAGACCATACATTATTTTTCTGGTTTCATTTCTCAGGACCACAACTTAGTTTTCTTCAGATCTCCACACAAACAGTTCTTTTCTTCTGATCATTACTTAATTTCAGTTATGTCAATTAAACAGAAAATGTGTGTATTTAACAAAATACTGCTGTGCCAAATTTCATTAACCACAAAACAAGAATACAAGAAAACAAGTAGGAAAAAAACCCATAATGTATTGCCTATTAAAGCTTCTGTGTTCTGCATTGACCCAAAAATAAAGGTGCTGTATAAGAGTGATTCTTCTGTCAATTACTTGCTTTCCAATCCACGCAAAATCCAACATTAAAAAATAAAATACAAACAAAATCAGTTTTAAAAAAAAAAGGATAAGAATCTTTTTGATTCCAGCAGCATTTACATGGCATTTAAATAGACTGACCAACACTATATGGCCTCATGGTGGCCCAACACCTTAGCTGTTGGCTTTTTATGTAGTGTCACCAACTGGTATTACAGAGTGAGAGAACAGACCTTTCTGTCAAAGCATCTAATAGAGTTTTGTTTCTATCCAGCACCCAATGTTAAGTTACCTGTATCTGAAGAGGGTGCACCATAATCTTCATCAGCATTTCCTGATCAGGGAGAAGACTGTCCAAGTCCAGCCCCTGACACTTCACCCCCTGGACCAAATCACAAACATGGATCATATGCAATTTTCTAAAAGCTGGCTCACAAAAGCTAATTCAGGAGACAACCTTTTTTTTCCCCTCCTTTGGGAAGTAAATGGCAGGGAATTGGCAGGAGATAAATTTAATAAAAGTTAAAGTCTTGAAGTACTGAAGAAGATTATTACCTTACTAAGGAACATGGCATAATAGCGGTGTAATGGCAAATGAAACGTTATCTGATTGGACGCAGGCTGATGGAAAGAAGAAAAGGAGAGAAAGAAATAATCAACACTCCACACCTGTACACAAATAGGCCAAAACATCAGTAATGAACATTCTGCTGTACCTCATCAACAAAGCCAATGGCATCAAACCATATCTGTAAGGTTTCCAGACAGTAGCGAGCTACTGTTTTAGTGTACTCCTGTGTTTCCTGTCAACAAATCAAATCAGACAAACATCCTAAACACCTCATAGTTTCTCTTCTGACCAAATAAATTCCAACGTAAGGACTGGCTTATTACAAAGGATTTAGCAGGTGTCAGTCAGGGAGCTGAACAAAACTAAAATAAAAGGGCTAATATGCAATTTATATAGAGCAAGTAGATCAAATCAGGATGTTACTTTGACTTTGCAGTGTGTGAGCAGTCCCCACATGGGCTGAGCACAAGCCTCGAGTTCAGCAGCGAAAGCTGCATAGTACGTCTGTGATTCAAACTCCACGTGTTCGTTCAGCTCCCTCTTGTTAAGGTTCATTCCTGAAAAGTGATACAGACAATAAAACATAACATAAAACCATTATTCTGAAGCACAACTACTAATAGGTATGGGATTGGAATGAGGAAAAATGAATATGTAGCAAATAAATAAATAGAGATTCCCTTTCTGTTAAAATGATTTTTGTTCAGTTCACAAAAATTAAATAAACCAAAGTATAATATGGTGTCAAAGGATTAAAAATGAAACTGCAAAACCAATGAAACTGACCTTGAAAAAAGGAGACAAAGGTCATCCAGAGCATGAGCAGCGAGTGATCCTCCAAAAAACGCTTGGCTACACTTTGGTGAGAGAGAATATTAATAAAGTCGCTAACTAAAGGCCAGTAGGTGTTGTTCTTCAACAAGGCTTCACCACAGTTCACCACCACGTGACGATTGTTCTCTTCATCTACAACATGAGAAAAGGAGTATTTTAGCTATAGAAGTGTTCAAGGTGAAAAGGTGGGGTTTATTTTTAGACCCGTGTTAGCCTGGGAGAACTCTTCAAACACTGGAAATGGTAACATTTTCTTAAAAGAACTGTTTAAAATACATTTCTCTTTCACATACATCTCAAGCAGATGCTAACTTTTGAGAGGCAGTTGACATTTTGACAGCTGGTATCTGACTCGTGAATTAAATAGACTTGCAAAAACTTGATCAAAGTGTGACATTTCCTCCATGAGATGATCACACTTAGCTTGTGAGCTTCTAGTCATCTGTTAGCAGACTGAGTTTCTGATAAACTGGCTCATGGCATGCATTTAACTAGTGTTGGGAACGATAAACTCTTAAAATGAAGCACTCGTCATTTTAGAAACCTATCGTCTTTGTGTACATACGTCTTTGTGAAAAGATACACTCAGTTCATCTAACATGTACATGAACATGGTAGGTATAAAACGGCATTCTTGACGACAACACGTGCATGCTTACCTTGCAGCTCACTTTTGATAAGGCAGCTCTCCATCATGTAGAGCAGTACAGTGACCATGATGTCCAGCAGCTGGCACTCCTCAGTAACATGACGTGCTAACTCTTCGTTACTGAACAGCTGAACGCTGATATGAACTATCCGGTTGGACATTGTGTCTGATTCGTGGCTCTTCATCAGAGTCTTCATGATAAAGGCATAGTGCTGGACAAACGTTTTAGTGAAAGTGATCTGAAGCGGAAAGACAAACGACTTAGACACACAGGTTCATGATTTTACATTATCCAACATTTGATGCAGTTAAATAAATAATCACCTTTGTGCTAATTGACCCTAATAGCTTTAAATAAATAAATAAATAAATAAATAAATAAATATCCAACTTGTGTCAACAGCTTCAACATACCTTATAGTCTTGATCTGGCAACATGTTAAGTAAAAAAGTAACCATCTTTTGTGGAAACTCATATTTAATAGTCCAAAACAATAACTCTTCTAAAAAACATTTGTGTTTTAGAATGTCCATTATAGATGAATCTACAAGAAAGGAAACAATGACGTATCAGAAATCGAATTTTTTTTTTCCTTCAAAGAATTGAGAGAAAGTAGCGTGACTATATAGTTCACCTTTGGTACTGCTACTCAGCTTTACTCTTTTTCTCTGGCCTACACTCTGCCCTCCATCCTGATCCTCCTGTTGAAGAGAGATAAATAACATGTGCTTTATATTTTCTTATACATGGGACTGAGTTTCTGCATCGGATCCTACAACACAACAGGGTATTCCCTAATGTGAAAACAAAATATCAATGATGATGTATAGCGTTGCAATTTGAGTATTAAACAGTGCTGTGGTGAAATCAGTACACAAAGCACATGAAATCTTTTTACTCCTGAGAAAATTTATCATCCCACAGCTGGGAGCTGAATCATAATTTTTTATTTATTGATTTTTTATCTTACCTCTTTGATTTCATCGATTGGGCTGACTGCTGCTGTAGCACCTAAAAAAAAGAAAATAAGAACAAGGACAGGAGAAAAATAATGTGCAAATGTATACGAAGAATATCGTATTTTCGTAAATAAAAGCAGCAGCCAACCAACATGAAGGAAAAGAGTTACCCAGTAAGCCAAGTGCTCCAGTTCCAGCCCCAGCTGAAGGATCTGCTGCCCCTGCCCCTGCCCCAGCCGAGCCCTTATCCTCCACTGACACCAGACCAGAGTTCTTAAGTGCAGACAGGTACTTCTCATAGTTTCTCTTTGCATATGTATTCTCCTCTTGGCCTGTGAAACAAACAATTTCAAAATTTGGGTCTCTCAAGATGTTTATAACAAAAGCATGAATTAATAAAGCCTTTTTAATAAAAGACAATTTACACCAAAGTTCAGATGTGAGTGAATGTGGTCTGTTACCAACAGAACGTAACAAGCATTCTTACTAAGTCATGTGCTCTAGTAACCCCCCCCCCAATTACATTCAATTTAGACAATAAAGCTGCGTCCCAATTTAAGTACACTTCTCTCCATGTACTCTACCTGTGAATGTATGAATGTTCACATTGTCTCAAATGGACAGTAACTAATAGATTTTTACTAACCAGAACCATAAACTCTTTCCCACTCAATGACATTAAGCACATATAAACGCTCCACTACTAACCTTAATGAACTTTATACACTATTATACTTTTAATAAATGTTTTAAAATTTTGGGAGGGTAGAAATTTTTTTTTTTAAATCATGTATTTATTTTTTTAAAGCATTATAATTTAAGACATTTGAAAGAAAAAGAAAATCATGTACATATTTTTTTTAAAGCATTATAATTTAAGACATTTGTCCACCAGTGTCACTTGGCTACCATGATTATTTTCCACCTGGTAGCCCTTCCACCATATAAGCAAAGCTGTCAAGTGTCCAACTTATGGAAGGAATAAATGCATCGTCCAGGTACTTAAAGTGTGTGTCTTGTTGAAATGATCAGTGTGAACACACTACTCACACTATTTATACTACAACATGACATGGAGTGATGCATAAGTATGTGATTTGGGACAACGCACTTAAAAACCTCTAGAGCTGTAAGCAATAACACATACTGACACATGCTGGTGAGGAAAATATGAGGTTCATAAAAGAAGTCATTAAGAAAAAGAGATTTGGCCGTTATTATGATCCTCTTAACAATAATGGCCTTTGCAGTAATGATATTACAGAAGCCTGCTTTAGGAGATTAAGTTCTACATACAAAATGTTTCTTTGTATTTGTGGTGACATACTGACAGGGAGGCAGACAGACAAGCAGCAACAACTACTTTTGCATCCCTGTTATTTGTATAATACAGCATGCACATCTTAACACTGGTGTTGACAGAGCTTTGCTGTGAGCAATAGTTACAATCATAAGATTTCTCTTGTCTCAAGGCCAGTTTAGGACAGGTGTTGAATTATAATGCTTTCCTCAATTGCCTACCCATGCTCAGTTCCTTAAAAGTCTGCTGATTGGTTAAGATTTTTGTGAGGACTGTGCGCATGGCTCCACCCATTTTAGTGAGGTCTTCTAGGAACGATATCTGAGGCTCCAGCTGCTGAAGGACCTTCTGCAGATCTCTGTTTGTGGCCGATTCTGGAAAAACAGAGTAACAACGTGGTTTAGTCACAAATGGTTTATAAATGATCATATAAGGGATATGAGACAACTTAAAGAAGAAGAAAAAAAATTCACTGTTTGCAAAAGTACACTTGCTTTGCAAACTGCAGGAATTTGACTAATGTGCCTCACCTGACTCTGTGTAACCATCCCTCAGGTACTGGATTAAGCTGATGATAAAACGAGGAAGAACCATCTCAGACATGAGCAGCAGATCTCTAGGGACTGACGGAATATTCTCGCCGGTTCTTAACCGATGCCGTCTGCAAAACCTGCCGAGATAAATAAACAAGCTTACCAATAGAATCCATTAAATATAAAATAAAAAGCATTTTTAATTATTAAGAAAAGAAAAGTAAAGAAAAGAAAAGAAAAGAAAAAAGAAAAAAAAGCATCATTCACATGTATGGTTCTGTTCTTTTTCCTAAAGGAGTTATTTATAATTATACCACAGGACTGCTAAATTCCTTAAAGGGTGTTAATTCATTGTTTTTTTTTGGAAAAATGAGCCTATATAGTAGTAGTAGTAGTACAGTACAGTAGTAGTATAATAAAAATGATAGAATTGAACATAAAACTAATGTTAGTGTTTCTATAGTAACAGGTCTTTCACAGGAACTTGAATAGACAGTTCATATTTAATAATACGGTGTGAACAAGCCATGTTTAATGAAATGCCTCTAAAAACAAATAAAATGCATGATGTTTATTTATAAAATAAAAATCTTAAATATGTCCAAATCATTTGTGGGAATAAAAAAAATTGTGACATGCTGTTATTGGAAATGAATCACTCAATGCAGCTCAAAATCAGAGTGTTGATTATTTTTCCCCGTCATGTCGAATTAATTACATATTAGCTGTTTAAATTAAAATGACCTTGCATAGTACTGACAGACAACTGACATGATACCCAAATCATATCCATCCCAATGTCTGTCATTCCTTAAAGCTTAAAATCAATTTGACTGTTCTAAGGGCAGTAACAGTTCATAGAAGGCATTAAGGAAGGAGAGCTCTGGAGTGAAAACCAGGTCCATATCTAACAAGAATAATATATCCTGAGCAAGCTGAGAATAGAAGGGGAAGCGTGCAAGGCATTCACAGAAAAAAATTTTAATACATGACTAGAGCTTTGTATTAGGATAATTTGGAGAAGGTGACCGCTGCATATAAAATTTAAGTTTGGGGATTTTGAGGATAATGCAATCTTCTACCTGTCTGGATCAGAGCAGAGATCACGGACGTTAGCGTTAATATCCAGTCCGTTCCACTGATGAGAGGTTTGTATGCGTTTTTAAAAGGGAAACAACTAAATAAGCAGAATTTTGCTAATGTAAGGTTTTGTTAATATAATTTGCTTTCTTCAACGTGCATTAAAAATCACCAAACCAATAAGGGATCAATCAGAACGAAAACACTCAAATTACTAAAGCATCCTTGATATGATCCTTGACTATACTCTTTGGAATAATGAAAAAACTACTAGTTAAAAATTCAGGCTCTCTTTAAGAACTACTTATTATTAAAGAGAGCCTGAATTAAATAATACAATTATGGAGGTGTGTCTGTGCTCTACGTCTCGGACCATCACGAAGAAAGAAAGAAAGAAAGAAAGAAAGACTTATTCTGCTTAGGAGTAGAGATAAGTCTTTAATGTCTTGTTTACACTTTTCTATAGTATGCTTTGTAGAAATCCACCTCATTACAGTATATTTGTACATGAATAGAATAAGAAGCTCTGACGACATTAGCAATTAAATTAGTACCATAATTCACGATAAAACCACATCCTTTAATGTTTTTTTTTTTCAATCAAGAAAACCCATAGATAAAAAGACCACACACAGTAAAGCACTTAACTCCACAAAACGGGGCATTCAATGGGTCCACACTTTCAAATAAAACTGTTCTGTTTGTTTTTAAATATATTTGAATGCAAATAAATGTGAGGGGGAAAAGGCAATAACTGTCAGTGTGGTGCTCTGGGGTTAAAAATAAACCCCTGACACTCAGTAAGGCGTGCAGCTAAGCTAAGCTAAGCTACGCTAAACTAAGCTAAGCTAAGCTAAGCTAGCTGTGTTGCCGTGCTTAGAACCTGGATGTAGCACTACTACATAGCATTGCTATTCAAGTCAGCCTGTTATTCATTTTATTCCGCATTCCGGTGCTCATGACATGCATTCATTTGAGTACAATAATACAACCAAAAACAAGACAGACAGCTCACACTAATGGCTAGTGATGTTACCTCATCTAGCTAATGACTAAATATGGATAGCAGGACAAGCTAGCTTGTAGCTTGTAGCTATCAAGCAAATGAACTTACCCACTTTCTCGCATGACATTACTGTCTCCACAGTCGCAGGCCCCGCCAGCCTGACTCCTAAACATATTAAAATCATGGCCCGTGTGGTCGCCGTTGTTAAAGCACTCAGCACAGAGTGACATACAGGGCGAAATGCCACAGGTCCGACAGCGATATGCTACAAAATTAGCAGTCCAGACCAAGCCGCACAGCGTAGCGTTATCGTAGGAGCGGACGGTTTTGCAGAACTCCTCGAAACCGTCGCCTCCTGCCAGAAGATATTTACACCAGTCCAGGGCCTCGGTGTCTGCGGCCGGTTTCTCCGGATTGAGCACATTATTTAGCAGTTCCTGAAGTTGCCGGACCCCAGAGCTGTTGTCAGTCCGATTGAGGTCTGCCTTTAAGTGAGCAGCTGTAGCTTTCTTGTCCCGGCGTAGCAGCGACGCCGCCATCGTTCACTCAGAACTGTTCACAACAATTTATTTTGGTTGTCTTGTTGCTATGTTCACGGTTTTTCTCGCGATATCATGAGCGAGTTGCCCAACTGACAGCACAGACTCGTAGTAAATAAGAGAGGGTCGATCAGCTGGGCAAGTTTACATGCTGTCTGTGTTTCAACACAGAATCAGAAGCAGAAGCGTACAGAATCTTATTAACAAGAATACAAAGTGATACTGTGTTAGTGTTATTCAGTACACAGAGACAACATCAACACACGTGCAATAAAAATAAGATGAGAATTAAAAAGAAAATGGCATAAAATAGAATAGAATGAGATGCAGAGATGTACTACGAAGGGACTATTGCACATAATAGAACTATTGCACATTGTTCAGCGTAATTCGAGTGATTTAGTTGGGTCTGGATTTTTTTTCCCCATAATGAAAAGCTTTGATTTAGTCCCCCAGTAACCGTAGCCCAGATATGTGAAGAATACAACCGATTGTTTTGTCATTCACAGGGAGTGAGCAGTTAAATGACTAAATCACATCCTGACATGGATGTGAGGGATCCAGAGTGAGTTTTTTCTTTTCCTCACTCTGAATATATACAGTTCTTGAAGAATGGGCAGAGGAACACCAATAATCCTTTCAGCAATTTGAATCATTCTCTGTAGTCTTCTGATGTCTGATTTTGTAGCTGTGCCCAAACCAGACAGTTATCAATGAGCTCAGAACAGACTCGATGATGGCAGAGTAGAACCTGTTTCAGCAGCTCCTGAGGCAGGTTCAACCTCCTCAACTGGCTAAGCATCCTTTGTTGGGCCTTTTTTAAAATGGTGTTGATGTGAGTGTCCCACTTCAGGTCCTGGGAGATGGTAGAGCCCAGAAACTTGAATGCCTTCACTGCAGCCACAGTGGTGTCCATGATGGTGAGTGGGGGAGTGCAGAGGGGTTTCTCCTGAAATCCACTATCATCTCCACTATTTTGCATGTATTGAGCTCCAAATTGTTGTGACTGCACCAGGCAGCCAGCTCTTTAACATCCTGTCTGTACGAAGACTCACCTCTATCCTTGATGAGGCCGACGACTGTAGTGTTATCTGCAAAGTGCTGATGGAGCAGCTGTTTGACATGAATTTTCCTAGTCTCACTAGCTGCTGCCTATCTGTCAGAAAGCTGGTGATCCACTGACAGATGTTAAAGGCCGAACAACAAACAGGATCCTCACTTAAGTCCCTAATTTATTCAGGTGTTGCAGGATATAGTGCAGTCCCAAGTTTACTGCATCATCCACGGACCTGTTTGCTGGATAAGCAAACTGCAGGGGATCCAGTAAGGGTCCAGTGAAGTATTTCAGATAAGCCAGAACCAGAATTTCGAATGCCTTAATGATGACAGACGTCAGCGCCACAGTTCTGTAGTCGTTAAGTCCTGTTATTTTAGCTTTCTTTGGGACAGGGATGATGGTTGAACATTTGAAGCAGACAGGGACTTCACACAGCTCCAATGATCTGTTGAAGATCTGTGTGAAGATGGGGCCAGCTGGTCAGCACAGGTAAAACCTGCTCTGTTTCGTTGGTCCATCTCTTTACAGTCTTTACTACAGGTTTAACATATCTAAACTTTTGCCTGTGGGTTGGTATAAGATGAACCAGACAGTGATCAGAGAAACCCAAAGCTGCCCATATGGCTTGAGTGATATGCATTATTTATTGTGGTGTAACAATGGTCCAGAATATTACTGTCTCTTGTGGGATATGTAACGTGCTGTCTGTCTTTTGGCAGTTCACGTGACAGATTTGCTTTATTAAAGTCCCCAATAATTATTATAACAGAGACCGGTTTTATGTTTTTCTGTCGCTGTAATCTGATCAGAAAGTTTTTGGCTGTATGCCTGGAATATAAACACTCACAAGAATAAACGAGTGGAACTCTAGCGGCGAGTAGGACGGCTTGCAGTTAATGAAGTGCGCTTCTAGATCTGGACAGCACATTTACAACACTGTTCTATCTGTACACCACCTTTCATTGATGTAGAACCAGGTACCGCCGCCCGTGAGTTCCCCTTTGCTTGAGTCACGATGCGCTCTGAACAGCTGGCGCGCGGTCTGGCTCGGCGTCGTTCCGACAGGTATCCTTGGACCACAGAGCAGCAGAGTCTGAAAAAACCATTTTTTGCCCGCAAAAGGAGCATAAGGAGTCCGTACGTTTTGTTGGGTAGAGAGCCGAGATTCGCCAGATGGATGCTGGGCAGCGTCGTGCGTAATCCGCGCTGTCTAATCTTCACTATAGCGCACCAGGTCTCTTCCCCAGTCTGCGCGTCCTGGAGCGTTTAATCAGCGCCGCTGCTCCGCCAAACACAACGTTCAGCAGAACGTCCAAATAATCAAAAACCGGTAGGAGATTTTGTGTTGTGTTCTGCAGAATATTCAGCAGTTCATCCTTGGTAAAACTGGTAGTATTTGATAATAAAAAATAAATAAATAAAAAAAACACACAAAAAAACAGGAAAAAGTAACAAAAACACTAAAACAACTGGCGAGCGAAGCACCGTGGCTGCCATGTGCGTTGCCACCACCGCCACCACCATCATCATCATCATCATGATCATTATTTATTTATACAGTTACTGACCATGCTGCAAAAAAGACAATGGGAACAATGAGATTTCCTCGTCGTATCAATAAAGTATATATATTTATTGTTCTATCTAAAACATATGAGTAATTGCAACCACAGATAAATCACAGCTCTCACAGCTGTGGCCCAGGATCAATTTTTGGCCAGGGAACCAGCCTCTGGGGCACCACAGTACTCCCACTGGCAAAGCTTGCACCAGGAAGGACATACAGCATACAGCCTGTGCCAAATCAAATACAAGAACCAATGATCCAAATGTGTCAAAAAAATAAACGCTGTTACTACTTTATCCTGGCCAATGCAGTGGTGGATGTGCAGAGGAAATACACCCTGGATAAGACACAAGTCTATTACAAGACACCACATTCACACATTCACACCCAGGGGAAATGTAGAGTCACTAATCCACCTATTGGCATGTTTTTGAAGAGCAGGATGAAACCAGAGAAAACCCACAAGGGCATAGGGAGAACATGTGAAACTTAAAACGTGCAGTAAGCGAGGCTCAGGACTTAACTTGACTTGACTTTATTGTAAGTTGGTTATTGGGGTCATCATTGAAGTGATTCTCATGATCAACTGTTCCTATGTGATTACTTTTTTGACATCTTGTTTTTTTCCCAAATGCTAAAGTCACAGTCCATGGGAAAGGGATACAAAAGCAATTTATAAAACATCAAATATACCACGAATCATTAACAAGAATAGAAAATGAGACACAAAGTGCACCAAGAATAAAACATCCCCACAAAACGGACAAGATAACAGGAAGACTAGCATCAGAGAGACTGCCAAGAAACCTACTGAATAACTGCAGCAACTGATTACTCCCTGCATATGACAAATCAATCTGTTGTATTCTTCACATACCTGAGCTATGGTTACTGAGTGACTAAATCAAAGTTTTTCTTTATGGGGAAAAAAAATTCCAGACCCAACTAAATCACTCCAAGCCAAATGATAAAAAAAACAAGACCTTCATACCCATGATGAAGCACGATTTTGGTAGCATCATAGAGTAGAAAAATGAAGAGGTTGGTAGGTGCTTAGCTAAAAATGTTGAGGGCTATATTACAGGCAAAAGGAAATAAAGTAATAGTTAAGGCTTGTGTACACCAAGAGTCAACCAAGTTAAATCTTGTGAGGTAACATGAGCACCAAGCACAAGCACAAGCTGGCCTTCACCCTCCCTTAGCCCAAGAAAAAAGCACACAGGAAACAATTTATTAAACAAGCAGTTTATTAAACATCCAGTAACAAACAGCCCATCAGATTAAACATTTTTATTTTTCTATGTAAATTGTATACTTCGAGTTCTGTACAACAATTCTAACATGACTAAAAGAACAAAAACAGATTATCGTAGTTTTCAGAACACTGTACTCTCAAAGTAAATCTTGGAGGCAAAAGCCTTAGAAACATCAAAGCAAGCACTATGATATACCAGTATTACAGCCTGCTGTAGGTGAAACATTGAAGCATCATTCCACACAGAATGTAGTTTACTGTGAATGAAAGAGAAGAGAATCGTAAAGAGAGTAAGACTCTGAGCCTACACTAGAAGAGTCCGTCCTTATTCACCAGTAGTCATCTGTTCATGTCATGCTGTTATGTAGCTCCATTTCCAACTGTGATGCTTTTCTCCCAAGGTAACTGAAAGTGATATGTAATTACAAAATAATGTACACCTGCTTATTTGCTTCTTAAGGATTCTAATCATTTGCCCCATTCAGGAATTGGCAGTCGAAGACAAAACTCTCAACACTTAAGATTTTCAACAAGATATGAATAGGATTAAGGATGTCTTTGGTGGAACTTTTGAAAATGTTCAGCATGTGAAAATATCAATCTGAAGAAACTATTCAATTATACTGTCCAATGATTACTTTTTTTTCTATATTTATGATTTGATATTTTAGAATATTTTGAGGTTTGTGTGTTTTTCCTTCTCAATTAGCTGCTGTGAAGATTTAAAAAGTAGCTACTTAGGACAGAATTGTTGTCTTGTCAGTTCTGGGCAGTGATTAGACTTTACATAACATTAAATAATAATGCAAATATTGATAATATACAAATAATGATAATTAAAAAAAAAAGTACAACACAAAACATTTGAAAACATTCTCTTGACTTAAACAGACATGGTAAAAATTGAATAAATACGTTTAAGGCTTCGAGTTTGATCAATTCAACCAAATCATATAATCACTTCCAGATTTTAGATTTTGATATTTAGCAGGAATCATTTTGAAAATATTAAGAGGCACACCACTTTCTGTCCAAAGGCATAATAAAAAGGCATCAAAGATATTCCCCCTTAGTTATGAAAGATTTAACATTGACCTAATGATGATCTACATATCTTAAAACTGATTGTGTTATGGTATTTTTTTAACCATTATGTAACGGTCATGCTGAAAATTCTACCATTTTAAATACTATATACTCCCATTATTCTCATATTGAATTTGTAAAAATATCTGTTGCCTATATCTACATACAATCTTTTTCTAGAAAACAATGCTAAATACTTCTTCAATTACAGCAGTGTTCAGCTGCATTCTATATTACTGTACATTCAAACATTGACCTAGGTTTCATCGCTTGTTTAAAATTCACTAGCATTCAGGATTGTAAACCCACAGTGATCTCAGTTTAAGCCGAGTTCTTTATTTGCTGGACTGTTTAATTGAGAAGTACACCAGGAATGCCTTTATTAAATTTCATCCACAAGATGTCAGCTTTTAGCTAATAAGAGCATACAGAGGTTTTCTAGGAATCTGTGTCGTATTTTAGCGTTATGGTGGTCTCATGATGTGATTGGCCAAAATGGTGAATCCCTCTTAGACAGGCATGAGAGGTCTGTATAGAGTAAAATAGATTCTGTTCTACATAGTTATAGTTATCCTAAACTAATCAACACATAACCCTCTCTTCCAGTGTGTATTTGTCTGAGAAAGCACACTCTCTCATATGGTGTGTCCCATAGTGGTAGTTACCAGACCTTTAATATTAGTGACAGGTCTGACATCATGCAGCTGCTTGCGTCTGTCAATAAAAGCAGCCAATCTGGCAGTATCCAGCGGAGTTTTGGAATAATCTCCACTGTGAGCGCTAACCCACGGGTGCTGCATACATGACGTGGAGCTCGGTCTTTTCCTGGTGTCCTGATTTAGAGTTGAGACGATGAAATCCTTCGCTGCATGACTCACACCACAGAAATACTCATCTGGGAAGCAGAAGTCCAGTTTGCAGATATTAACACAAGTCTCTTCCAGACTTTCATCCAAAAACGGCGAGACTCCGCTCAGCATGACGTAGGCCAGCACGCCGACACTCCACACGTCTGTAGAGAAAGACACCGGTGTGCCCTGGATCAGCTCCGGAGCAGCAAACTCAGGGTTTCCCAGCAGAAGGTGCACATACCTGTGCCCTGATATCTGCACAGCATCACCAAAGTCGATCAGCTTCACACACGGTACCGGCATGTGGAGGTTGACCATTAGGTTTTCAGGCTGTAAAAAAAGAGAAGAGTTTATTAGTGAATTAACAAAAGAGAGAACAGAGAATTAATACATACTAATTAAAAAGGACACTTGTTGAGCTTTTACGCAGTTATTTATATGCAGATTACACAATTATGTAGTAGTAGTAGTAGTAGTAGTAGTAAAGTAATTCTAATAAAATCAGATTTATTCTTTGTGTTGACTCCATTTCTAAAAATGTCATGAAGATATCAGTCACATAAACAAAAAAAAGTGCAGAGACAAAATTTCTGCATCTAAAACTAGCTGGTGTGTCGCTCACAAAAATTCTACTGTATAAAACTAATATGTACATTCTTTCATTTTAAGACGACTGTAACTTACACAGCTGAGTTTTGGAGTAATCTTTATAACAAGCCAAGACCTTTTTTTCCCCTTCATTAAATTGCATGTTTAAAATGTAAGATCTGGAGTTTTGAACAAAATGTTTGTTGTGTTGATGAGTGCATACACATCAAGTACTCCAGTCCTCCACCTTCACTGCAATGTTACGGCTGCAAATCTATTCAACTCCTTGTACCCTGTGTTAGCTCTGAGCCGGGAAAAAGCTTCATCAACTTGGACCAACCTACAGTAACACTTTAAATTTCCTGTGCCCCCTTTAGTGGTAGAATTTAATTGTAAACAACTTTGAGAATTGCCATGTTGGGAATTTTTTGTAGGGATATTTGTACATTACTATGCATGTACAGTACATTTATGTCATTTTCAGGTAGCGTTTAATATTTGCTCTTTAATTTAACTCAGCAATTTAACTAAAAACTTTAAACTCTTATGTGTCTTTAATTTTGTTTGTGTCTTTTGCTGCCATCTCGGCCAGGACGCACTTGTGAAAGAGATTTAATCTCAATGAGTGTTATCCTGGTTAAATAAAAGTCACTGACATTGACGATGATCTTGAGACAAAACGAGATTAGTTAAGGTGCTCTCTTATTTATTACTCCACGAGCAAAACCTATTTCTACTGAACAAACCTGGCTTTCTGTCAGAAGAGAAATACCCAAAGGTGTCATAAAGACTGTGGCTGTTCTGACTGGTTTAGATTAACCAGCTAGACTGAAAGACAACTCTTGGCAGCACTACAGTGCAACGTTGCATCTACATGTTCCTTGTCTCAAATATCTCATTTATGCTTAACTACAGAAAAATAGTGAAGAATTCAAATCAGGTCTTGGTGTCATTCTAATGTCATGTTGCCTTTTATTTTGTTCACCTTCAGGTCCAAATGAACCACTTTGCAGGTGTGCAGATGCTTTAAGGCTTCCACTGTGTCTTTAATAAAGAATGCAACCTTCTCCTCCATCAGCTCATCATGGGCCACCAAGTAATCCAGCAAGCGCCCACCTTCCAGCCTGGACAAGAGCAAGAAAGACAAAAATATAGTTAAGTCTATAGTATAAAATATATCCCATTACAATCTGAAAGTAATACTTTCAAAAAAGTAATGGTAAAAATACCAATACAAGAATGCTGATATTATAATGATAGCTACAGTCACTATAAATCCTCATGATGATGATGATGTGTGTGTGTGTGTGTGTGTGTGTGTGTGCTCCAGTTTCACAACTTGTTCTGTAATAGATTCATGATCTGCTAATGTGAAAATGTCCATGTGTGACAAACATCGAGATTCCTAACAAATAAAGCTGACTCCTGTCACAAAGACAAATGCAAATATTATTATACAATACCAAGCCCACCCTAAAGATCTTGTTCTATTATATGTGAATAGAAATCATGGCAGACTTACAGCTCCAAGACCAGTATGTAAGCGGTGGGTGACTCATAAGTGTCGGTCAGAGCGACCAGCTGAGGATGCTGCACATGTTTGAGGAGGTCTGCTTCATGAGCCACCTGTTCTTTCTTCTGCATCTTCTTGTTGACAAACTTGACTGCTACCTCCTTCTTCATGGCCTTGTGCAGGCATTTCCTTACCACAGAGAAGCGTCCCCTGCAAAGCAAACAAGACAAGAGTGAATGAGTGAAAATGAATGGTGGTGGTGTTAAAGAATGGATTTATCAAGCAGATACTTATAAATCATCATGATTATTTACCTTCCAATTTCACAGATTTCTGTAAATGCTGATTCAAAGTTGTCTTTCCACTGAATTCCAGTTCCATCATATGTTGAAACTTAAGACAAAATATTATTATTGGAAACCTTGAAAGTAGTGTGCCTGAAAAACATGTGAGAAATGTGTGTGCTGCACTAACCACAGCTGGGAAGAGTGACCATGTTGGAGGGTTCACTAGGGGGACTGATGCCCCAGGGGTTGCTAGCTCTAACTCTGAACTGGTAATGTCCACCTGGGATCAGATCCTCGATCTTCACACACACATCAGCTGTAGAGCGCACTGACTGCTGCCACACCAGGGAGTCTGCAGATTACCATGCATAAGCTTTTGCACACATATATGGTCCCTAAAAAAATACTAGCAATTTATTCTGAGCTTTCCAAATTTAGATTAAAAAATTGTTCCTTTGTTAAAATTGAAGCCCTTATCACTCAACAGTTTTGTCAGAACAGCAGGTAAAGCAATGCGATGTAGAATTAGGTTTTTAATAATGACATATTTTACCATCAGATCTGTGCTGTTGTTCTTGTAGTCTTGTATTTCAAGAGTCTCTTGATAAACAGTTTTGGTTGAGCCTCAGTTTCCTCTACATTTGCGGTTTAGCAAGGTGGATGTAATAATCTTATATTGCCACTAGGGTGCGCTCGTAACTCGTTAACGTCAAATCATGCAAGATAAGCATATAGTAAAATAAAAACACTTCTGAAATACAAACTTAAATGATGTATTTTGTTCTCAAGAACAAATTTTATATAAATATTTTCTCCTCTCTTTTTGACAAATAGGAGGTTCAGGTTTGGATGGGAATTTGTGGGAAGAAAATGTGAAAAGGGGGTGCAAAAAAAATAAATCTCTCTCTCCCTCTATATATTTATAATAATTAATATATTATTATTTTTGTCAGAACAAAAAACATTAAAATTTTATCTGCTCAAAAAAGTATAAGTTGTATAAGAGTAAGAGTTGCATATTTAGACCTAGCCAACCATATTTTATGTTTATACATTAATAAGTCGGCTACTGCAGTAATACGTTTTAGGAAATGTAACGGTCATTACTAATAATCTCAACAAGCAGTTAGGCCAAAATCACTGAAGTCAGAATTTTTTAGGATCAGTTTTATAAAATAAAAATCATTTATTAATAATAATATAATTAAAAAGGTTTTACAAAGTGTAAAAAAAAAACAGTAAGTTCTAAAATGCTTGGTTCAGTCCCCTCATAAGATAATAATTCTATTAGTATTTAGTAATTCTTATGAGCTCTGTGTGTACCCATATGCACACCAAAATTTGAAAAACATACAGAAGTGCAGACATTACCCTCTTGTCTGTACTCCACAGTGTAACTGGTTATGGCACAGTTTCCCAGGCTAGCAGGCGGAAGCCAGTGCACCATCACTGCTGTACTGCTTGCCTCCTGGGCTACGGGTCGAGCGGGGGCTGCTGGGACGCCTTCACATGAGCAAAAACACAGAAAACATCAATTACACAATGATTTGTACCCCTGCCCCCTCAATCCTTTATTAACAAGCACAAAAGACAAAAATTGTAAAGGACTCTCTTTTGCTGGACATTTCCCTTTTCCACATTACCTTGTACTTTAATCGAGGCGGAGGATGAAGCTGTGCCGTGGTCATTAATGGCAGTGCAGGTGTAGATGCCGGTGTCCTGGGGCATCAGATTACAGATCTTTAACAGAATGTCACCTGATTCCCTGGAGGAAAAATCATACAATAGATTCAAAACATTAAAGACAAAATCATTTCTAGTCAACAAATTACAAATGTGTTTAGATCAACACAACATAGGACATATGCTGAATGCAAAAGTACACAATACTTATAAGTATTGCATAAGTATATAAGAAAATGTCAACCATTATATGTTACCGCTTTAATTAGCACAATAATTAGTTTAAAAAAAGAAGAAAGAATCCACAGTGCTCTTTATTGAACCATTATTGTATATGGTCCCATAAGTCCAGCAGTGCAGGGTTAATGTATTTTTCTATTTGACAAGACCATGATGAGTCATGTTATAGCAGAAATGCATCTAAATCGAAGAGAACATATTAAGTATACTCTGAAATTAAAAGCTTTATTTTTTCAGTTTTTTTATTTTTATTTTCTCATGTTTTGCCGTAATTATGACACCATTTATAATACAGTAATTATGAAAAAGTAGTAAAAGTAAAATTATTTATATAGACACAAGTATAAGTAAAATTACATTATATATGTAATAAAAAATAAATAAATTATATATATATATTTATCACTTGTATATATACACATATAGTAAAGTTATACAGGATTTGTGGAGCATTTACTCTGCTGTATTTACCGGATGTTGATGGTAAAGCGGTTGTTGTTCACAACTAGACTCTGATCTGGACCCTTCAGTGTGATAGTGGGCTTTGGCCGACCACAAACTTTACAACACAACACAACAGTTTCTCCCAGTGCACAAGTCACATCCGCCAGAGGGATCAGAAACTCAGGAGCAACTTCCCAACACATAAAAAAGAGGAGGTATAACATGAATGAGTACACACATTCTCAAAGCTGACTATTTCAGAAAGTACTGCATATTTTAAACACACAACCTGAACATATGCTTCCAGAAGCATATTAATTTCAACGAAATATTCGTACAAGGTATATACAGTCACAGAGTTCAAGCACACCTTACCTTCTTGAATGAAACTGGGATTCAACAACTGTGAAGTACAAAAACAAAGGTCAAGATGCTGTAATAATTGACCCATGAAAATCTCCACAAAGTGAGAGTGAACAATCACACAGTAAAACTGTTCAAGGTGAGAGAAACAGTAGGAGCAACACACATCTGTGAACCAGTGTAATCTGTTCATGTGGAGTTTACACACATCACACCACACCATAGCGTTTGTGTGTGTGTGTGTGTGTGTGTGTGTGTGTGTGGTCACAAGGCTGACATTGTCTACTATATATACAGTAATAAAACATGTTTCATAAGTAAATTTAACACATTTTAAAGCTGGAATCTGATTACAAACTTCAATTACGCTTTTGCTAGTTGGTTATTAAGCTTATTGTTAAAGACAGTGTTAGATAAACTGGCTCCAATCTGTAAACATATATATTATAGGCAGAATCCCCCAGTTTTGGGGAGAATTCATCCCCAGAGACATCTGATGGCTTTTTCCCAGCACACCACACACCTAATCCACGATACTCCAAGTGCTTTGATAATAAAGGACTCAAATTATCAATACATAGTGTGCTTATGTCTTACTCTTTTGTGGTCATGCTGTAATAAATGGAGGTTTTTAATTCTCGTACTTTTTCATATATAAAACAGTATTATTCTCTCCTAATAATACAACACAAGCTAAATCTAGGGCAGCATGCACGGTGATGGCTCTACCTCCATGCTAGTTTTGGGGTCTAGTTCGTCCTCACATTCTGATTCCTCGGAGCTGTGAGACTCCTGTCATACAGGTTGGAGAGAGAGAGAAAGCGATGTTAGAAAGCTCAGCATTGTTTCTCACTGGATATACTGCCTATAGTTAATTGAAAATGCTGGAGAACCTTTCTTTCTCTGGTGATTAGTATTTTTTTTATGAATAAACCTGAGTTTGTTTGTTGGTTGTATCAAAATACTAGACCTGTGTAAAGAACAAGTAAAGAAAGTACACATGCCACATAAATCCAAATATTTTTTTTTTTTAGAATAACACCATTTAAAGTGCTAACTCTTGGTAGAGACTAAACTCATACCATTTTATGTGCAAGTGACTGCCATGCATGAATCCTTTCAGGGATTCAGGCAGTGCTGCACCGAGTAGCAAAGCAGCACAAACACACCGTCCTACTCACTTTTACAGTGACCTTGCTGCTGAGAATCTCCTTAGGTTTACGGAGTCCATTCTCAAGCTTTGAGTCAACTTTTCCCGCACCACTGTCCTTCTCAGCACGCTTACGGGCACGGAGCGTGTTCCAAGAAAGAGACTTCCTGTTATATTGAAACATGACCCAGTCAAAGCTTAAGTTTATTACGATAAAGAGATAGGGGAAAGGTAAAATATGAATTCTATTACAACAAACAGAAGGAACAGAAGGAATGACAAACACAGTATATATAAAAATATGTGTGTGTGTGTGTATATATATATATATATTATATATATATATATATATATATATATATTTATTTACTGTACACACACACACACACACACACACACACACACACACACACACACACACACACACACACACACACACACACACATACAGTATATATACACATTTGTGTATTATGTAGTAACTTAAGTTACTAAATCAACACTAAAACTCGTTTTCTTACACCATGGTGGATAGACAGTTTGTGAAGAAGCAGCATATTCCTCATAAACCCATGCAAAAACAATTCACTGTGGCCAAGATGCTCGTCAGACAAAAGTGAGGCCAAATGCTGCATCGCACACAAACATGAACTGTCAAGGACTAGTGTGGTTAGTACAAACACAAAATTAAGTAAACTACACACTACAGGATTAAATAATAAAAAACTAAAATGAATAAATTAAAAATAAAAAGTACATAAGTCCTATTTTGACCTAATATATGGGAATATATGGGTTCTTAATTGACTAAATATTGAAGAGAGATTACTTTTGCACCTTAAGAGCAGTATTGAATGTATACAGACTTTTCAGCAGTATGAAGTGAATACGGTTAATGTTATTCATTCACTACAAAAAGCAAAATCATCTTAGTTCATGCTCATGTCAAATTTTTATTTTACATATTTAAAATAATACAGTTAAAACTATTCTTGAACTACAATGCTGAACATTGTGACTATCATAGTATTGCACCAACCTGACTTTTTTTTTTTTTAATATGGTTTCTCTTAAATAGTGCAAAAGACTTTTTTACAGGAATGTACTGAAAAGAGTAAACAACAAAAAGTATTTACAGTAAATAACCAACAGATTTGATTAAGGACAAAAAAAAAAGAAATAAAATTGAACTCAACATTTGAAAAAAAAAATTGATTAAAATAACAATCTTTACAAAATTGCCATAGACAATAACAGAAATATTCTCCATCAGGAGAAATTATTCAAAGTCCATCAGATAGCCTATTTTTTAATCTTTAAAACATATAAAACACACACAGCAAAAAACAAACAAACAAAAACAAAAAAAGAAAGAAACAAACAAAAATGTAGTGTTAGAAACAGAAATAAGAGTCCAGACGTGTCAGTTTCCACACTGATGTAAGATTCCTTGAACCTCTTCAGTCTAAACCAAAGAAAGGAGTCTGTGTAGTTCATTCAGTAAATCAGTTTTTACATGATCACCAAAAAATAAAAATAAAAACAAGAAGAAACTTAAACATCTCTCCATGGCAAAAAGGGTCCAACACATCCAGGTTAGTTCCAACAAAAAGGGAGGGGTTTTGAAACACAGGGAGTGGAGTCTTGGTTTAATCATCCAATCAGAGATCCAGTTAGTGTTGATTGCCACTTACTTGATGCTGGAATGAGCAGCAGTGTCTATGAGGGTTTTAGGGGGCGGGCCGAGGACATTGCCAGGCACCCAGCCCTCAGCAGCGGGGGATTGGCTGTTGGCAGGCCGGTACACCAGGAACATGTTCTGCTGATTGGTGGCCAGCACCTGTACCATCTCACCATGTGTGACGCAAATCTCATTCTCCTTCAGTGCACTATAGTCCTGAGTCACCATCATGGAGGAGGACATGCCATTACAGCCAAGTCCATCATGCTAGTGTGAGAATGAGAGAGTGAGCCAAACAGAGCAGAGCAGAGAGAGAGAGAGAGAGAGAGAGAGAGAGAGAGAGAGAGAGAGAGAGAGAGAGAGCAGAAGATGATAGTGTGATACAGTGATATTGTAGAGACAGAAAACAAAGATGAAAAAGCAAGAACGCCAGAAAGATGAAGCACAGATATAGAGACCAGAGAAATGAGAAAAATAGCAAAGAATATAAGATAGCAGAGTATAAGTGAAAGAGATACAGGGCATATTGAAAAAAAAAATAAAGCGAGAGAGCGAGAGAGAGATAAGCACATACAAAATGCACTATGAAATATCTTGATGTATATTTGTATTATGGCAGACCATAATTTTAAATCTCTTGAATAATTATATTTACATACTATAGTACAGATATCTACTAAAATTCAACTAGTCTAAGCAGTAGCTCTTGTTTGGAGTAGATATAGACTCACAAATCAGTATTTATCATCATAAAACATCAAACACTGCCCCAGACCCCCTGTGGAGCTTCAGCAGACTGGGCCAGTAAACAGCTAATAATATCCTATTTATGAAGCAACACAGCTCTCAGTTCTGCTTGAGTCAGTCACATTAACCAAGCTGCTGATGTTTAATTACCAATAACAAGTATATCTATGAAGAGCTTGTCATTCAAAATGTGTGAGCAAATTTGTGAGGAAATCCATATTCACCTTGGATCCTTCATATCTGTCAGAGTGCTTGTGGGGCTCGAAGCAGGCGTTGCCGTTGGAGGTAGGGAGTTTCACTGGGGTGGAGCTGCGTCCTGAAAGGGCAGATTTTTCCGAGCTGATTGAAACGGTGGAGCTGGGTCTGCTGCTTCCCGAGTTCCGTGTGAGTGAGTGAGAGCTGCCCTTCTCCTTTTGATACTCAATAGGAGACTGAAGAGCTGTGGACAATAAATTAAACAGCATTCTAACATGTAGAGAGATAAAAGCAGAAGATACAAATAAATCACTATAATCCATAAATAATGACCAGAAAGTGCTTTCCCCAGCAACACGCCAGACAATTCCAAGTAAATGGTCCTGTAATGTCAGGCTGTTAAATCAAAGCAATTGATGTGTGAGAGCATCTTCACCTGACAGGAAGTTGCTCTGAGCATCCAGGAGTTCAGTGATGTGCTGCACCCAGACCTGCTTAATGTCTGTGTTTGCTGCCTGCAGGGTGAACCGCTCAGATGAGCCACGGCATGACAGCACAAATTTACAAGGGTCGTTATCCGCATGTTCCTCCAGACCCAGATAGCTAACCTAGGAGACACACACACACACTATTACTACTGTATTAAGCAAATTAGTTTCCATATCCGCAATAAATCTTCCCACTACAAGTTCAGAAAAGTTGCACTACAAAGTTCTAAGCTAACGGATTCTCCTTAAAATCTATTCGCAAAAAGACTGATATGCAGAAGCAAAGAAGACTTTTAGCAAAGGAAACTACAGTAATTACCATATTGCTATGAAAGTCAAAATATTTAATCAGTCAGTGTAATCAGTGTGCGGTTCATTCCGACAGATACTGTCATCATAAAATAACATGAGAGTCTTATACTTCCGACATGAACAAAAGAGATAACTAGGTCAGTTAACTGTCAGCCTACATGAAATAACAAAAGAATTAAAAGACAACTTTGAACCTGAATTACATTTACATGAATAACAAGACTATTGATTTGAACACCTTTTTTGAATTTAAAGGCTAGACAGCAGAACAAGAGTCAAGAAGGTTTTATTGTCATTTCAACCATACTGTATGAAATGAGACAACGTTTCTCCAGGATCACGGTGCTACATAAAACAAAGACAGGGCTAGGGACTTTGTAAGTATTCCTAGCCACATAAAGTGTGACTGTGCAACCAGGTGCAAACAGTGCAAGACAAGACAGACAAAACTGTGGAGGACAATACAAACAAGACAGACAAGACAGTGTAGGACAAGACACACAAGACAGTGCAGACAAAGGATTACAAGACAATACACAAAATACAAAAAAAAAAGTACACAAAAGACAGTAAACAAAAAACAGCGCCGACCGTCCAGTGTCAATACTGTGAGAAAGGAGAAAGCAAGCTAAAGAAATTGGCAGACAGTACAATAGGTGTGGTGTGGAGAAGGTGTTTAATGTATTATACATAACATCGGATTGGATCAGTGATCTATTCCAGATCCATCTGTGCTACACACTGTAGAATTTCAGCGGATTATTACTTCAGTGTTCACACACAAAATGGGGCCATGTAAGCAAAACGATTCATCTCTTTGTTAGCAGGTTTTATTTACATTTCGCCATTGCTCTACTGTATATTCATCTGTCTTTGTGAGTTCTGCCTCATCCTGTGCAGTCCTTCCATTGGTGGACTTTTAGACAAGCATCATAGCTGAGATCACACACACACACTGAAATACAAAAATGTCTGACGCTGCATTCCTAGGATCTAAAATCATGACCAAAGGGTTTGTTTTTTTTAAATGGTGTGTAGTTTTCACCTGTAACAACATCACTAGCTAATAATGGTGTAATATAAAAATGAGTGAGATTTTTCCTGATGTTGATTTCTTATATTTTTCAGCCCTCAATAACTTCATTTTAGCAGTAAAATCAGGAAAAAACCCCAAACAAACTAGAGTGTACTATTTACTACTTCTAATGAGTTAACAGTGTCTCCTGCTTGTCTGTTATAAACTTTATGCTTTAAAGTGTTTTGTGAACATTGCCACCGAATCAATAATGAATCAGTGTAAAAACACTACATTCTTTGCCGTTTACCTTGATACTCTTTTTGAACTGATAACCAGGTGTTGAAGAACCTTTACGCAGAAGTTCACTGAAGATGACGATCTGCTCGAAGAGAAACACTCTGCGCTCTTTGCTGCGAGACAGAACACCCGAGTCCTGCTCAGTCACAAAGAAGGTCTCCTGCTGTAAGAGTTTACCCTGACTCGTCAGCTTTCCCTAAAACACACAAGCGCACATACACACAATGTTATTAAGTTGTACCTTTTTTTAGTAGGAATCCTTTAGTGTGGTTTTGCTATTTTTATACAATAGTGTACATAGATGTCGTGTAAGAACACATGCTTCATACTGAATAAATGTTGATTGTGAGTGTGTGTGAATGTGCCAGTCTGTCATCACATGGCTATTACACTGAAACTGTGTGTCAGCACTGCTCTATAAACAACCTTTCTCACATGCTTTTTTCCCTTTACATTCATCTCTCTCTCTCTCTCTGTGTGTGTTACATAATGGACAAAACCATCTGTCAAAAGGTCAAAGGTCACTATGAGATATAATCTATATATAATTCTGTCTGCTGTGGAGACAATGCCCTTATTGCTTTTTTCCAAAGCTGAAACCAAATGACACAAACAGTGCTCCCAGTAAAAAGCAGCGCCTGTCTACTTTCACATTTCACAGCTAATAATATGAAATATGATCCAGATGACACAGCAGATGAGAGTTTTTCCTTGTGACACACAGACAGAATGCAACTGAGCAACAGCATGATAGCAGTCATTTACATGTGCTGCAAAAAAAAAAGGGCCAGCAGAATGGTGAGATGGTGATGTATGTACCTCAAAACCTTGTAGTCTGCCAAGGTTCATCATGTCATTGCAGAGTTTAGGGACCTGGGACATCAGATCAACAGCTTTCTATAAAAAAGAGGATTGAAAAACAGGTGATTACTGCTTGAATTCTGCTTGAAGTCCATATTCAAGAATGAAAGAGACTTGATGTTAATCAATGTAACAGACACAATGCATCCCATTAGAATTTCTTATTTCAATTACACATCTTTTTAAAAAAAAAAACTATTTAGCATTTTACATTTTATGTGGAACTTCTGCAAGACAAGTTAGAGCATGCTATAAACTGCCATTTAATTGCCAGCCTTTTTTTTAAATCTCTCCAAGTTTATAAAAAAAAACAAACAACTTAGATTATATAAAGTGACCACGATGTTCTCTGTCCAGAAAAAATCCTTTGATGGAAAACCTTGACTTTTACAAAGGATTTACAGAGATGTTTATAAAATAGTTGTAATGAGTCTGTCTGTGTTTTCCTTTGTTTCTGTCTGCTGTCATTCCCTGCTGTTATTTGTTGGCCCCGCCCACTTATTTGTTACCATGGACATTAATTGCACTCAATCTTTCCTCCAGGTGTGTTGTCTTTGTCTCTGATCGTCTTTGCTTTGTCATTGGTTCCTGTCACCTATATATTCTCTGCTTGTCCACTTCCCTGGTGTTAGTCGTTGTTGGTGTAGTAGGTTGTCTTTTTATGTCTCTGTTCCTGTGCCGCTCAGTGTTCTGCCCTGTTTTTGGGTGCTTATCTGTTTCTTGTTTTGGTTTATTAAAAAGTCAAACTGCGTTTGGATCCTCACTCGCCTTTGTCTGTCATGACAATAGTAAAGTTTTTAAACCCATTTTTAATAAGCTTGATATTATACGGAGTGCTGTGTGTGAGCACAGAAACAATCATACAGCCCTCAGTCAGTACACCAATCAGATTCAAGAATTCAATGGCACAGTGTTATAAATCGCAAAAACATCTCACCTCGATATCCTGACAGTCCATCCCTGCCTTAGTACTGTATTTCAGAAAGTCCTAAAGTATAAAGACATTGTGTTTAAGCCATGCTTTCTGAATTAGTATTAAACTCCCCAAGCTTATTCAAAATCTCAGAACTTTACCTTTAACAACAGCTGATATTTTGTAATTCGCTGAATGGGCTTGATGAGAAAATCACTGATACTCAGTCTGGAGTTCACTTCTTGTTGAAGCGCCTGAATATTACGAACAATAAGAAAATGCAACATTTGGATTGTGCATGTTGTTTTTAATCATTTGTCATAGCTAAAAGTAAGAAAGAAAGAAACGCAGCTTACTTCAAAGTACGAGTCATATTCAGCCACGATGAATTCTGACTTGGGTTTGTTCTGGCAGTAAACAACATACATGTGCAGCCTTCGCTCCTGTGTACAAACGCACAGAAGTCAGACTCACTTTCCCATGCCAACACATTCAGAGAGCAAAAACACAACGAGATCATTAGGAAGTGCTCTGTGAGCCTCACATACATGTTTAATAAAGAGCTCCGGTAGTTTTTCATGGTCATCGAGACATTTTTCCAGTTCCCCCACAAAGAAGCTGTGAAAATAAACCAAATAAATTTCACTAGTAAATCCATTAGATTTAGGTTTAATGTGACATGAGAGTTTACATGGTAGACAGAAAATAAAAAGATTAAAAGGTGAAAGCACCAACAATAAAGTAGTCATTACTATAATATTTAAACTGGAAGCACAAACGTGTTATAGGGGATATTTTTTGCATAATAGAAAACATAGGAGACATATGCTTAGTTTTTAAACACGTCTCTGTGTGTGTGTGTGTGTGTGTGTGTGTGTGTGTGTGTGTGTGTGTGTGTGTGTGTGTGTGTGTGTGAGCGCGAGCGAGAGAGACTGGTATCTATTATTATTATGGTATCTAGGTATCCATTAAAAAAGCCTTTGACACAAGAACATCATATTGAAATCATTCTCATGGTTGGATCAGGAAGCTGTCTCCAGGTTGTAATGGACATGTGATTAAGAGTTCATGATGAGTGAGAGAGAAGATTGTAGAGGATAATTTACAAATAAATTTATATGTTTTAAAGAAAATTAATCTTACATTTCAAATTAAATTTTTTTAATGTTTATTTTCCTGTGTATATACAGTATACACTTTTGGGCCAACCTACATAAATAGTAATAAATATTATTATACATATAATATAACTATATATATTGCACTGTGTATATCATACATTAAGCACAAAGAGATTAAAACAGAATAAAAAATAAACAAAGAACAAGTAGACACACTCACTCTCTGTGCCAGTCATAGATTTGGTGAATATTTCCAAAGACAATTTTGTCCTTTCCTTTCATGTCTTCAGGGACTCCTTTCTCTTCTATCTTCTTCATGAATCCCTGTTAATGAAATGGCCCATTATAAACCAGTCAGAGCAAGCAGTCGATTGGCATATACTGTATTCGGCAATGATCGGTTATTGATTATAATCTTATCTTTCATTCATGCAAAAAACCTTTGATTACAACCAATTATTTCAGGGTTGCTTGTCTGTTACGTTTCCTCACCTCTACTACGATTCCTAAATCTTTGACATAATCCTTCTCTGTCTGTATCAGCTCATTCAGGACAAACCTAGAACAGCAAGCAATTCATGTTAGGCTGCATAAACATGTTAGGATGCTTGTTACATTTAAAGAGCAAGGAGAACACCGTGTCTCACATGCGTCCGCGTAGCGCTTTGGCCTTCTGCTCGAGCTCGGGATTCCTCGGCTGGGCCGGGCTCTGCTCTACTGGGTTTACTGAGCTGAAACCGGTGTATGTGCCTCCTTCAAGAGTCTACAACATCAGAACACACAAAGCACAACAGGCTCAGCTCTTATACAAAATACAACATTAACCACCTGGGAGAATGGAGACACAGAAACGCCTGATTGGTGAACACGTTTCCGATCTAACGTGATGATGAATGCTTATTATAAAACAAAAAGGAAATCCATGCTTAAAATAAACGCTATGGGATAAAATTCTCAGCAAGCGAATGGAACACACACGGCACAAACACAAAGAATGCCGGAAAAACACCAGGAAAGAAAACAAAGAGAAAAAGAGACAATGAAGCTAGAAATCGTGAATGAACATAAAGTGTCAGCTTTTTGCGCTTAACAGTCTACACACAGTCTACACACACCGCAGACTTACCATCTTAGTTTTCACAAGTTTCTCTATAGCACTGACTAGCTCTGCGGCACTCGGGACCTCGGTGGATCCCTGCCGCGATGCAAGCAAAGCAGAGGACTGCGAATCAGCAGCAAACGAGTTAAGATGCATTAGTGAGGAAGCGGGAAGGGAGATAAAGGAAAGAACAGAGAGGGGCATAAAGAGAAAAGGATATTAGTGACCTACAAGTGCTGACCTCAGTATTATAAGGTTCTATTTGGGTTTTTGGTCAAAAAAATCAAACCTGAGGATATTTTATTCTCCTGTGATTTTGTTGTTCCTTAATTCCTGTGGTAAACTGACACAATTCTATCTCCACACTCACTAGTAAACTTATTTCTATAAGGGTCTGTCGGCCAGACCTTCATCATCCAGGATGAACGCTGGATAAGCCACAAATGATGAGTTATCCTGTTTTCAACATCCATGTTCTATTTACGTGGATCCTAATTGAATGCAGCAAGAGAGAAGAAAAAGTTCTACTTTTCACTGTAGCTGTTTTACAAAACAGATCTGCTACAATTATTAGTTTCACACAGTAAATCTTCTTGCAGCTAATATTATGGCTGATATCAGATAAGATAACCTTAGCGTTAAATATCACTAACATTAGCTAACATTCATGCAACAGAACCGTCTCAGTTTAGCCAGAGCCTGAACGTCAGCTAGCAGACGTGTAAGAAATGTTTGTGTGGTGCACAATAGTGTATTACTGCATGTATTCTAAATTGACATGATATCTTCTCTTGGGACAACCAGTTTAAATTAAAAATAATAATAATAATAATTAAAATAAAAAAAAAAAAAAAAAAATCTTGTATAAAAGTTCCTTACAATAAAATAAACTAAGAAAAAATCTGCAACTGTTTTTCTCTTTTACATAATACCTTTCATTTAATGAGAATATGAGTAATGCTTAATCAGGAAACATTGCCAGATGGATCCTTATTAAACACAACACTTATGCTCTTAAGGAATAATAATGTTCTGTCTGTGTATGGGCAAAATCTTTCAGGGTTTAATTTACTTTCAGGAAATTTGATAATGAATTTTAAATGTAAATCTGAAAGAGTATTTGTAAATGCATTTCAGTACAGAGTTTGCTAGCGGGAATGCCCAAGTTTTGATGCCGCATATCCTCAATATGGCTCTTCCCCCAAATAGAACCTTGTAGTACTAAAGTCTTGAAGTTCCCTCACCAAAAGATTCTTAAAGAAGCACACTTAGGAAGTAGGAGGAAAGAAATCATTAAGAGCAGTTTGTGAGTCATAATACTACTGTACATGATGTTCCAGTGTGTTGCTCACTGTACATAAACAGTGGCAGACTAATGCCGGACAATACCAGTATCAGATTATACGTTTATACACAAACAGGCAGGACAAAAAAAAATATTCTTCCAGTAAATTCCTCCTCAAACAGGGCAGACCACAAATCCTAGGGTGTGTTTATGTTTCACAACTTTGTGAAGTAATACTTTAATCTGAATGGGCGCAAACAATGTAGACCGTCTTGGTGGTTAAGGGAGTGTAAGCTAGGGTGTGATCTTATAGCATTTCAACATTACAGAAGAAAACATTGTATTTGTGTGTGTGTGTGTGTGTGTGTGTGTGTGTGTGTGTGTGTGTGTGTGTGTGTGTGTGTGTGTGCGCGCGCTGTAAGTAAAATCAAGTACTATACTTCCAACGAAAAAGTATAGACTGAGATTAGCTGTGCGTGTCATTAAAGAAATAAATCTGAGTCATTTTTGTGGGTGTGTGTGTCAGAGTTTCAGTTATAAGGGAGACCTCTTTATGAACTGATACTGTGTGACATTTATGAATTAATAAGTACTGTATGTGTTTATGAATCCCTGTCATCTATGACCTATCAGTGCTGAATGTTACTAATCACCCATGATGTACCTCCTCACTTAAAACTACAGCCTCAATACCAATATCATATACCTATGACATCTAGTCTGTTAAGAGTGTAAACCCTGTGTGTGTGTGTGTGTGTGTGTGTGTGTGTACCTTCTCTTCCTGAGTGGAGGGGTCTTTGATGATCTCCATGGGTGGAGGGAGTGGAGTATGAGAGTCATCCTCCGGTTCCTCCTCTCCTCCACTCTGCATTCCTGATGACTTAGAGAGCGCTCCATCTTTCCTTATCCTCTGCAAGACAGGAATGTGAAATATGTTAAAACGATACTTATTGAAACATGAGCAGCTTTCTTTAACCGTGTAAACCTTTCCTTCCATTTGGATTTTAATGCTTGCAAGATTTTCACTGTAAATAAGAAGGTGTTCTTAATGACCCACACTCATATGTTGTGGTATTCAGTTTCAGAGCGGACACAATAAATTCCCCAAATGTTCAGAGTTTTTCTTCTACGTTTTGTTTTGGCAGCGCTATAATTTACTGATATGTTGCAGACATTGTAAAGCCAGTGTGACACATTCGCCAGATCAGGTTGCTAAATTCACTTCCTCATTAATTCTCTTCGTTCGTTAAGGAGGTTTTGCTGCTACAAAGCTTGTTATTAGAACAATAATCAACAGAGCGAGTGCATCACCGTTTATAAATGTTACACCCATAAACACATTTCTATAATCTCTTTGAATAATACTGATCTTTAAAAATTTGCCCTTTATTGTCTTTTTTTTTGTTTGGTTGTTTTTAATGAAATCACATGTTTAAGTATGAATTTTTCGCAGTCACATCAGATTATTAGTGTTAATAAATAATAAAATAAATATTTTGGACATTTACAGAACAAAAGTGCAACAGTACCACCAATGTCCATACGAAAAAGACAATAAAGAAATAAACAAGCAACAATGGGGCTGATTTCTTTCTAGCCCAGACTGTAGATTTCAGACTTTCAGTGACAGGAATTTTTAAATAAAACACAATTTTTGTGTTGACAAAGCAAAAACACAATTTTTCTTTCACCTTTGCCTTTGAGTAGACAGACTGAATTATCCAATCAGGTTGTATTTGTGTTTCATTGATTGTTTGATTAAAAGAGTTACAACTTTTGTGTCTAACGTTTTTGATATTCAGAGCAAACACAACACTAATGCAGAAGGATTTTGTGGAAATGACAAATGCAGCTGCCTTTCTGTCTTTCAGTTAGAGACGAGCAACACGATGAAGAAAAAAAATCACAATTGTGATTTCCTGAATACAACACTTATATTTCATGATATAACTGCCAGCAATACAGCATTTAAAAACATGATTTTTGTTACTTATGTTTATCTGTCTACAGCACTAAATGCATTTTATTTTTTATGTTTTAAAAAAATGTTTCTTTTTATTCAGGAAAATGAAAAACTATTTATCAGTAAAAATAAAATTGATATATAAAATAAAAATCTAATTCTATAAAAAATATATAAAATATATTTATGGAAAATAAATCAGCAGCTTCAGATTTAAAATAAAATGTATACTCCTGCTTGCTCCACATGATTCTCATTTGATGAAACTTTGTGATATACAGTAATGCACTTCATAACCCCGATAGTTTCACTCTCAAGCAATTTTACAGTTATCACACTTAAGCACTTCTATTTACTATCACATCCAGCCATCAGTGCACTTTTGACTGCAGAACAGAAGCTGGAAATTGGTTCTGGCCAAACACAAACTAAAGATGGCCAGCATATAAGTATGGCATGTGTTGAGTAGTCTGGTGTTAAGATTATGATTTGTTAATGTTTATTTGTATTTTGAGTTCTTAGAGTGCTAATAATAGTTTGTTATTTCTCAGTATATAGAGCTCTGTAGATCCTCATACGTGTGTGACCTCTTGTTCGTGTAAGACTGGGTGTGTGGAACAGTCCCCCATGCACTAGTTCTAAGTGATCCAAATTATAATTTCTAAATTCCATCAGAATTCCACAATGTGTACTGCTTCACTGATTCAGCTCTTACACTTCCACTATGGGAGGCAGGTCAGGGTTAATGTGGGTCATTGTGTTGGGGTCCACAGCTCCTGCCCTGCCTACAGAGACTCTTTGTGCACATCACACAGGCATAAAGACCCAGGCTAATCCACACTGCCCCCCCCCCCTACTCTGTACCAGTGCTACTGCAGCTTTAGCCATAGCCGACTCTTAATAACACACTCGCAAAAGACAGTGAACAAGAGACAGTTTTCTGTATGAAACTCTGATTGTGTAAAAAAAGGAAAAAAAGAACTGAAATAGTAAATGAAAGCAGAAGCTCCAAAATGTTCTGACATTAAACTGGGTATCACCAATGCCATAGGGTACTCTTTATACTATGTGATACCAGGAAGGAAATTAGATAAAGATATATTGTATTCTTTTATAGATACCATGGATATACAATAAAATCTTTATTGCTATTGCATTTACAATACTGTTAGCAAAACCTGACTACACAAGTTCCTTAACAAACCAGAAGATTCACTATCTGGCCGAATGTATATGGACACCTGACCATCAACCCAATATTCGTTTCTTCTCCAAACTACTGCTTTAAAAGTGAAAGCATACAACTGTCTAAAATGTCATTACAATAATCCCTCGCCACTTCACGGTTCAAGTTTCGCGGTTTGTGTTTCGCGGCCTCAGTGCATCGGTGATTTTTTTTAAAGTTTATTCATCGAAAAATAAAAATAACAACAGTTTCCCAGGATGCCAGACAAAGAGAGAAACTCTGTCAGAGGCTTTGTACATACCCACGGGCACTCAGACAAGGCACGTGATTGGCTCGCGAGATCTGAGCTGATTGGCTGTGCATCATCGCATCCTCTCCCAGCTTCTTCCCTTGTTGTATCTCGCCACTCTCGTTCACACTGACAACTGTGTCTCGCGTATTGTGTTTTCGTTAAGCCCTTACAATGCCTCCTAAGCGCTGTGCGCTTGCAATAGATTCCACTAGTGAGCCCAAGAGGAAGAGGAAGATTATGACTATAATTGAAAAGGTCAAACTTTTACATATGTTAAAACAGGGCAGAAGTGATGCCGCGGTGGCACGCCATGATGGAGTGAATGAATCGACAGTGCACTACATCAAAAAAAGACTTTTAAGTAAAAGATTTAAGTAAAATATATGTGAGTGAGTGAATGTATAATATTAAGGTTTTATAATTAAATAGATTTAAGTGAGAAAAAAAATTATATATAAGTATAAATATACATATTTTAAACATTCTGGTACCCACACACACACATATACGGAAATTCCATGGGGGGGGGGGGGGGGCACACCTACTTTGCGGATTTTCACCTATCGCGAGGGGTTCCGGTCCCCATTAACCGCGATAAACGAGGGATCACTGTATTTACTGTTGCATCACAATTTCACTGCAGACCAAACTTGTTCCAGCATGACCATGCTCTTCTGGAAAATGCAAGCTCCATGAAGACATGGTGTGTAAAGGTTGGAGTGTCCACGTTGAACAGCTTTGGGATCAAGTGGAACGCCGTCCCTGACCTCTTCGCCTATCATCAATCTCAGTGATGACCTCACTAATGCTCTTGTAGCTGAATGAACACTAATCCCCACAGCCACACTCCAAAATCTAATGGAAAGCCTTTACAGAAAAGTGGACATAACAGACTAGAAAAAAAAAATCTGTATTTTGTTTTATTGACCATTAACTGGTCAGAAAAGCTTCGATTTTGTGGGACATTTCAACTTAATTAAAATAGTTATTACAAACAATAAAAAATAGGTCCAAAGATTTTTATTTGCTCAAATAATATTTACCCTCCTCCTCCCAATTGAATCTGACCTCGAAGGAAATACATTAATTATTATTTACACCCCCTTACATTTTTATTTTCCCACCTCCTCCCTGTATTTGTGCCACAGTGCTGTTTAATGTGCATATGTTAATAAAATCTAGTGTTACAGACTACTAGTATCCCCGTTTGAGAGACTGTAATGTGCTTGACAGCAGCAGTATAATTACCTCTTCCAGAGTGTCGTCCTGCGTTTCAGGGGGTCCCAGGTCAATGCTCTTGCGGCCATCTCTCTTCTGCTTCTGCTTGCTGGGAAGCTTTTTGATGTTGCTGCCGTGACTGAGGCGGCGTACGGGGCTTGTGAGCCATTTCTTCAGGGTGTTTCCAGATCGTTTGGGTCCTGGGGAGTTACTATGAAGGGAAGCGAGTGAAGCCTGAGGCTGCAACGCCGCCACTGAGTCTGTCTTCCCATCTGGACCAGTGACACTGAAATTCTCTGCAAGGCAAGATTATAAAAAAAAAAAAAAAAATCATGAGCAGGCACATGACAACATATCACACATGATATGTAAATCATTACAAACCATGTAAAAAATACCAGCCACAGAAAGACATCTTGAAATTTAATAAACACATCAAAATATATTGTACTGAATTTTTTTACTGAAGCAGTCAAAAATGATAAAATTGTAAAAATTAAAATAAAAAGGCAACTGATTATTGATGATGAGTGTACAAGAAACGGCTAAGAATTTGAAGAAAGCTTCATACAATGTTTGAGATCAGGCCCAATTGTTATTCTGAGATCTTTGAATACACCAATTCTAGCTGAATTATAATCCACCAGACTAAATTGTTTGTATTCTTACACTGCAAAAACAATAACTAACATCATCATGGTAAGCCAGGTGTCATGTTTGTCCTGATGTAACGTTACTGTAACACTGCACAATCACACTGCACTTTATTCCATGCAGACAAAATGAGGCAACAAGTACAAACCACACAGTGCCAAGTCAATGTCAATGTGTATCGACTACACCAATTCTCTGTCTACAACCTTAATGTACTATAATTGGTCTAAGCTACACAATGTGATATTAAATCACAATGCCCTGCATCATGCATACTGCAATAGCCTTCAAATATGATCCATATATAAGTCAATCACATTACTGTAACAAATCATATCAGCTTTTTTAATCTGTTGTAGCTGCTGCACTTGTCCTCTTTTTGTGCTTTTAAAGAATGTTATACAAAATATAGAAAACAAGTTATATATATGTGTAATATAAAATTACTGCATCTTACATATAGTGTTTATTAAAAAGACTAGCAGTGACATTTCAGACTGTAAAGTTATGAAGTAAAATTACATTTACAAGAAATTAACAACCTCTTAACTACCACCAAACCTTAATTACTCATCATGTACAGTTCTTGACCATGCAAACATCTGACAGAACCATGAGCTGAACCCGGATCCAAATCTACCTTTTTTAAATCATATAAATAATAGTTTTCAGGAAGTAATACAAATATTATAAGCAACAGAACACATTCATTCAGAGATCTTGTAATCCACACCAGTGGTTAAGTCATTTATGATATGAAAGAAATGTTATCCAGCCTAGAAATTACACTTGTTGAAATATATATACACTAGTCTTTGCTTTGCCATAGAGACGGAGGTATAGAGAGAGAGAGAGAGAGAGAGAGAGAGAGAGAGAGAGAGAGAGAGAGAGAGAGAGAGAGAGAGAGAGAGAGAGAGAGAGAGAGAGAGACTAAGTAATGGACAAGATTTCTGAATGGTACTCAATTTATGTGGATAAATGATTAAAACAGTAAATGTAGTACAATTTCTTCATTGTGCCACTATCCAGCAGTTTGGCAGAAAACATATCTGTAGTTTCATAGAAAGGCTTTATCCTCCATTCTCCTCCAAGTAACTCAGCTGAGCACTGAGATGTACTTCAACAAGCTTTTGTTTTGATTATAGCCAAGGGCTACTGTGAACCGAGAGGCCCTCGTGGTCAAACAAGTGAACAAGGAAAGGAATCCATGTTGACACACAGACATGCTGACGACAGCATAGGGTCTTGAAAGTGTAGTAGTTAGAAGATTGATTCTAATAAGTACCCGTTGTGCTTTACTATAGAAACAAACCAATGCTTGTTTATTCACACAAGTGGTTTCGGCTAACAATTCATTGTAATTACAAAACAGCAAGCCCCAACTAAGCTAAAAACCTAAGCTAAGACCAAGGACTGTGAAAGAATTAGATAAATGTAACGGACAACTGATTAAAAGTACTGTAACACTGTTAAAATGTGGGACGTGGTAGCCTAGTGGTTAAGGTATTGCTCTACCAATCGGAAAGTTGTGAGTTTCGATTCCTACATCCACCAGGTTCCCTCTGCTGGGCGCCTGAGCAAGGCCCTTTACCCTTAATTGCTCAGTTGTATAAAAATGAGATAAAAACATAAGTCGCTCTGGATAAGGGCGTAAAATCATTAGTCAAAGTTAAACCCCAACACTGTTGAATTCTTTAATCGGATTGGTCAGAAAGTATTGATTCTTTTTCTGGTACAGATCTGCTTTAATTCAATTCACAGGTTTATATTCTTGAGCTTTTTCCTAATATCATTATCAGTTCTGGAATAACAGCTTACACCAGGATTAATCTTTGATATGCTGAAGTTCCCCAAAGTGGCATTTATTTGACATTTATGAAACCAGTCTCGGTGTCAGCACCTTGTGACAGGCAGCACATTTCTGACACGAGATGACTTTGCACGTTCTGGGTTCTCTGTAGCACCGTAAGCTAGGTTTCTTGTCTTCTTAACTACAGGAGAGAGGAAAAGAATAGGCTCGTAAGGACACGACTGTTTATGGAACTAATTTGTTTTGTCGATGTTCCATAACTTTGAATACAACGTATTCTGCACCATTTATGATGGTACAATGTGTCCTTCAATAAAAGAACTGTGTAATAATAATAATAAAAATACTTTACATTTGTATGTTTAAATAACATCCAGCAGCAATGTAACAAACCAGCAAAAAAAAATTTGCCTACAAGTAAAAGATTAACTGGAATTATGAAAACAGTGAAAACTCCAATATACTATCATTATATTCTTTGATTTAAATGTGTACCCGAACATGAGACTACTATAAAACTCAGAAAAGATAAAAGGCCTCAACTTGTCCCGTTTTCTTCAAGGTCATATATTAAGGTGCCTCCGATGTCTTTTTCATTGCTCTTATTCACAACACCAGAGCTCAGTGTTCTTCTATTAACACCTGCATATTTCAGCCATAGTAAAAATACCACAGATAGTTTTTGCATAGTAGCACTTGTTACATGGCAACCCCCTGTGAGAAGTGCTCTGAGAAGCTGACTACAGCACAGAGAACGTGAATCTGAAGATTTCCTTTCAGACAGCAAAGTAATTACCTGCCATCTTCTAAGCCTAGACCTGAAGATTTGGGACAGGCAGCAAATGCCTCAGCGGTTTGGTACCGAATAAACACATGTTAAGGACAGAACAAATACATTTATTTGCATTTCTTCAAATAAAAACAGACTGATGGACGAACTCAATGACGGACGGACTGACAAACTTGCTGATGGATGGACGGACGGACAGAATGACTGACAGGCGGACGGACGAACTCGCTGATGGATGGACAGACAGACGGAATGACTGACAGACGGACGGACGAACTCGCTGATGGATGGACGGACGGACGGAATGACTGAGAGGCGGACGGACGAACTCGCTGATGGATGGACGGACGGACAGAATGACTGACTGACGGACTGACAAATTCGCTGATGTATGGACGGACGGACGGACGGACGGACAGAATTACTGACAGGCGGATGGGCGGACGGACGAACTGACGGAATGGAAGGCGGATTGACTGAATGAATGATGGACCGATTGACTGTCTAAGTAATTAACTAACTATATGTTCTGTAAGAAGAAACAATGGAACAAACTGTACATGTTTAACATTCAGAAAAACCATTTAAGAAAAATATTGAATATTCCATATTCAATAGGACAAAAACAGTGTTCTCTCTGAAAAAAAAAATGTTGCAATAGACTAGTCTAGTGGTGGTCACTGACAGAGCTATCTCCCCCAAGGACTTCTTGTAGTAATCCTGTTGTACTTCCTGCCTGGGTCTGCGTTCTTACTGAGAAATGCAATGTTACTGACATGCAGCATGACACTAGAGATGCAACAGTTCAAACACACAAAACTAGATCATCTTGTTTAAACTAGTTCCATAAAAAAAGACTACAGAAGTATCATGCAGACTGTGAGATTGACAGGAATTATTAAGAATTATTATTATTAAAGCGAGACAAAGAGCAAAAGAGAAAAATGAAAATGAGAAATTAAGATATGAAACGAGAAGAAGAAAACTGTAGATGCAGGGCTGTACTGTTCTTTAAAATCACATTTAGGATATTACATCACTAACATTTACTCCAAGCAGAAGAATTGAATGACTTGCCTACAGCACAGAATATCCAACACACAGCAGGAAATCTTGCCTGCTGCAATCTGCCTGAGTCTTTCAGTGCAGCGTTGTTGTTTTTTCTGAATGAATCTTTTTGGTGCTCACTGCAGTGCTGAGCCTTTATACCTGAAAGCAGTGCTGTGACATTAAAGAGGGAGCTGTTTTTGTTGTGAAGCGAGTCAACCCGGCTATCTCAGTGCAGAGAGAGACTTCCTGAGTTAATAGGTAATGAGAGAGCACTTTAGCCCACTTTAGAGCAAACCACAGGGGTACTGACATCAACACACACACACATACACACACACCCCTTAGCGAGTGCCATGATCTTGAATAGAGTTAAATCTATCTACTCCTTATCTATCTAACAAACCAAATACATGATTATTCAAAGCATTTCAGATATTTGTTCAAAAAAAATGTCTTGATTTATTGCCAGATTATGTTGCCAACTTTACATGTTTATTTTTAGACAGATGCAAAATAGATGCAAATAAATGGCTAGAAATGTTTATTAATCTTATAGTTGGTTACTTGTAATGTTGTAATAGCAAACACTTCATAAATACAACTAAATCCAAGATATTTTCCCTTGCTATGATGTAATTATTTGAAATGTTATTAATGTAAATGCCTAAACGTACACCCAACATCAGCATCTGAAAGTAAACTGGTTGGATTTTTTGGCTTTTACTCCAACAACTACTATTGTAACATTAACACAAGGTCACAATGATCATGTATTTTTTATGATTGTTCGGACATTTGGCCTTCACAATAACAGACACAAATAACTCGACTGGGTTGTAGATATCAGGCATCAACTTTCATATCCTTGAGATTTTTTTTCTCACACATTTTTTTCTTTTTTCACACAAGTACTGCATTATAATTATAAGAATGTAACATGCTTTAAAAAAACAAAAAAAAAACAAACTAGAAACTTTTCCCTAAAGCCTTTATCACTAAAAGCCAGATTCATGAATCTGCCACAGTTAATTTAATATCTGGTATTTGACTCAGTACTTAAATACCTATTTATGCTTTTTTTAATCTACAATACCATACCCACAACCAACAGACCCAATCACTCCCATTCCAGCCTGCATCTCATTACTAAAGCCATCCAGCTACCAGAGCTATGACCCACCTGACACCCTACAGCAGTAGCAGCAGCGGCAACACTTCGTTATGATCCAACTACAGCATGAACAAACGTGTCTCCCACTCTTCATTCTTCCTCAAGATCTCATGGCTCAGCGGAAAGCAGACCAAGGTGTGGGAAGTGAGCTTGTGTAGAAGAACGAGAGATTCCTGCTTAGTGTTGTGGAGATAGTGGAGTGTAATCATGGAGTTACCGCTCCAAGTTCACTCTGCACCCTTCCACAGCAGGGAGGGAGGAGGGGAGGGGCCACATGCACTCAAACCCACACTTGCACTCTCATTCTCTTCCTCTCTTTCTCTTTCTCTCACAGCTTCCTTGCTACACATGCTGGATTCTGGAGACAGAGAGTCAAGTTACATTCCTGCCTGTGACAAAGGGCTCTACTCAGTGGCAATCTAAAAAGCGACTCTCAGTCATCAGCGAGCCGTTCTCCAGGATCACGGGTCAGAAGATCAGGCATGTGTCTCTGTTCAAACTGCTTTCTCCAAAGATAAAATCCAAAGATACGCTGCATTCTGATGATGATATGAAATGGTTAGGGAGGATAAAATGCATTACACAATGTACAGGAGAGCTGCAGTTAATGAATCACTGTATGGGTGGTGACTCTTGATAAAATCAGGTTCAACTGGTTAATATATATTTTCCTGGATATTTTGCAATGTTCTAGAAACCTGTGTGTTCATATGCAACAAGAGTCTTCTGAAACGGAGGGACAAATCCCTGTAATTCCACCAACAGTATCAGAGGTACCAACAAATAAAGCTGAACAGTATCAGGGTTTTCATATCAACATGAAGCATTATAGTTTCGTTCCCTTTGACGTTTTAAGTGCAATCTAATGCACACAACACTCAGGCTACAGCACATAATGCACAGAAGAGGAACCGTAATTATTTTATCATGATGGAACAAATGCATTATTTATTGCTGTTGTATCCTGATATTGTATCTCTGTACTCAATAATCTTGCATTTATTTAGAGACCTACTTAATATACATATTTATTTCAATAGTATGTTTTATAATTATAATAATTTTAATCGTATTATTAATATTAATAATAAATAAAGATGTACAGTTATGCTATTTATTTAATAATGCAATCAAAATGAATATAAACGATACGTTATTTCTTCATTTATCTATTTATTTTTATTAGTATGATATTTACTATTTCTTTTGGGTTTCTTTTTTATATATTTTTTTATATGTCTTGTTGAACTATTGTACATAGGAGATATGGATCATGCCAGTGTTGGTCTACTGTGACCACAAAACAATTGTATTTTAAGAGGTTTCAACTGACAAGAAGGTTCCATTTTGCAAGAGCCTCCTGTCATATAACACAGTTCCTAACTGCACTGTCCCAGATAAGGGCATACACCTCTATACAGTCTCTCAGGCACACACACAGACACACACCAGCACACACAGAAGGGTAAACTGCCCTCAACCGTGGAGAAGGAGCAACACAGGAAACTGCTGCAGCAATTAGACCATTTCTCTGCTTGTACAGTAGCTCTACATTTAGAAACAGTCCTACATTTGTAGTGATATGACCTACGTACAGTGTGCTGTTATGCACCCAATAAAGATGAGTCAGCACACACATTATAGAATAATAATAATAATAATAATAATAATAATAATAATAATAATAATAATTATTATTATTATTATTATTGAGACAAAAGGAAGGTGAGTGCAGAGGTGTAAACGTTGCACAGGGAATTATGACTACAGTATGCTTCAGAAGTGTACGATGCATTCAGGTTTGCCACAGCAGTGATATTTGTTTAGGAGCACCGCTGCCATTTCCATACTGGATCGAGATTACTAGTGAGAGTAATTTGCATTTGGTTTTGGAAAGATAACCGGTCTATGGGGAGGAAGGAATCCAAACATGAAATGGAAGATGGCTAAGCAAATAAGTTTCTTATTCCGTAACCCAAATGCCATGCTGCTTAACTACATTATTCACACTGTAGCAGGGGAATTTGTAAAAGAAAAAAAGAGCAGGTAGGACAGAGATTGACAGAAAACAAAACAAGTAAATAATCATGAAAAACATGGCTATCTAATGGCACAATACTGACTTTGTGAAGAGGACACCTTCAGATCTGTATAAATGCAATCGGATGTAAACAGGGACACTGACATATGGGAGTAAACTCACAGTTACTAAGCACTTTTTTTTTCCAATGCAAGCACCAGAGTTAATATACTGGTTTGAGGCTACACTCCATAAGGAAACAAAAGACTCATTGATTACAAAAGTGATACTCACAAATAGAGCGGCTATGAAAGAGGAAGTTGTGTGAAGTGAGCTCACAGTAGGCAATGAGAATGTTTATATGTTATTATAAAGTCTGGTATTTCACCACAAGGAAGATGCGTTCAAGAACAAAGGAGTTTTAAATGAAAAATACGGCTGCTGCAATTGTTTGTCTGTAATATTTCTGCCACCATCAAAACAATGTGTGACATTTAAAGCATTTAAGCTTGACAAGCTGTTCAAACAGTACTTTCCTACATGGCAATTTTAGTAGACAAAAGCCATGTGAATGTCATTAATACATCTAGCTCCAATATCGTCCAATATCTGACATACTGTTCTGTTTGGATTTATTTGCTCTTTGCATTCTCAGCTTTTGTAAATCGTTTCAGTACAGTTTTATATATCTTTTGCCAAGACTTTCAAATTAGTTCTGAAGATTATTTTTAAACATTACGTTAAATATTACACTTATTTTAGAGTTTATTATATTCCGAAACAAATTCCTGGATTAAAAAACTTTTTAAATAAAGGATTACATCATTAAAATATTTTTTATTCACTTTTTCTTTAATTGATTGATTTGGCTTTTTTTTCAACCTGAAAGTGAACTGACACAATATTTCTGTTGCTTCATGAACTGAGTGGACTGTCATGTAACTCAGGGACTGACAATCAGGTTCAATCATCAGTGAAACCAGAAAGTGTGTGGGCTTGTGACAGAGAGAATTAATCATCTCATGACACACAAAGATGACTCTTATTCAAATAAAAATATGAAGGCTTTGTTCCCTTCTCTCTCTCTCTCTCACACCAAGTCTCAGTGTGTGATCCCAAGAGAGATAGGAGAGGTAAAGATCAGTTGCTTGTTTCAGATGATGCTCTTTCAGTTACAGCGTGCTCTCTCAATTAATGTCTGCTGCCGCCCCCTTGAGGACACACAGGAGTCCGGTCTATGATTTTTTCTTTTGTGAATAAATCTGTTTTAAATCCATTTTAAATCTGTGAAAATAAGGATAAAATGGGAAGATATTTGAGACATAACCCGACACGTGTCACTACCTTTGCCTGCAGGGAAGAAACAGTCCATCTCGACACTGCTGCGGGAATGGGAGATACAAAGTGCCGTGCTGGGCACCAGACCCTCCTGTGGCGGGCTCTTATCCGTGGTGCGTACCAAACACCATCCCGGCCGCTCGCTGGGTCTCTCCAGCAGCTCCACGGTTTGTCCCGTCTGTACACTGAGCTCCGACACGCAGCTCGCTGCAAAGTCATGCAGTGCCACCGTCAACTCACACCCGCCCGAGAGCTGCACACAGAGAGAGAAAGATAAAAGACAGAAAAAAGAGAGAAAGAACAATGATGTCTACTGTTTTAAGTGGCGGCACCTTTTGTGAGTCACACACACAGCAGTCTCAGTCTCAGATTGCACTGCATTCAACAGAACCATCATTCATCATTCACAAAACCATCATAATAAAACCTGCACAGCCCACATTCCGGTGGGATCTATATGAAAATGAGTACTTAGAATTTGATATAGTGCAAGCTAAAAATCAGTGTTTCTTCCATCTACAGTTACTGAGTGATTACATCATCGGTGTATACAGTAGTACTTCCACTGTGAGGATGAATCACGTACAATCCTATCGGTGAAGGCCAAGAGGAATGATGTGCTGAGCACTGAAACTCATAGGTCAACTCTTTTTTGTCTGACCGGATGTGTGACAGTCAGATATTAATACTATCACATGATAAAAGGGAAAAACTGAGTGCCATTCCCATCTAAAGGGATGAATAAAATATCTAATAATGAAATACACACATGTGAAGAAGAAATAAGAGAAATCATTCGTGATGTGGCTATATAGCAGGACCACACAGCATTTGTTGCATAAAGCTACACCGATGATACACAGCACGCATAATAACACAGATGGATGGACCACACCAACATGATTTGTAGTCCAATGCTTTAAAAAAAATAAAAAAATAAAATAAATAAATAAATAAAAAATAAAAAGAATAGAAAAGAAAATATGAAACAGTGAACAAATACAACTGTCATTTAATGAGAACTCATTCAAAGATCACCGAACCCAAACTGGCCAAGGTGATTTAGTGCAAACGCACAAGTTTGGGAATCAATGAGAGCTAAAGCAATAAGGCCATGTAATTACTCTATAGACATTCTTTAGACTCTTTTACAAACACCAACAGAAAGCAACAAATACATCATCTGGCTCATTAGTATATCTGGATTCTATAACATCACCCATTAAAAGTGCAGTCAATCTTTCTTTAACTTTCATATTCTAATTTCCTTTTATAAGCACAACAGCTGGCAAAAATGGCAGTTTAGCAAAAAACAATCTGCAAATTATCTCCAGATTCCTTTTTTTTTTTTTTTTTGGTAATTGCATGGTTGGAACTGAAAACCCAACCAAATCATCTAACACAAAGCTTCCCAGTACCTTTGATCACATCATGAGTCTGTTTTGGCAGGTGAACAAGCTAGCAAGCGAACATCTGGACAGATACTCTCGAAAGTTTAAAAAATAAAGGTGGACTCATAATGCTGTGGTCTTTTCTAACATTACAATATTACAGCAGCTTATATCCAACAACATCAAATAGAAAAGTCATCAGTGATCCAGCTCAACATAGATAAGGTTTTCATTACTAAATCAACCGCTTGCATTGATTTTAGCAATTCAGCTGGAGTTGTGTTTGTGTTGAGAAAATGAACTAGCTGTTAAAACAAGAACGATGTGTTGTGCATAAATAAAGAAGTTCGCTTTGATTTCTTTTCTGGTGTTTTAGGGATATAGGGAACATTTCATTAATCTGACTCATTACAATACCAGCTAACATTACACAGTTCCAGCAGCAGAAATACACAATGTACAAGCTTACACATCCAACACAAACATGTACACACCAAACTCTCTGTTCTCTGGTACACAGTTTATCAACCAACATTGTGTTCATTGCAGGTTACGAGGGCTTTTCACACTGCACTTAAGCCCAGGTTATCATTATAGTAAACCCTAATTTTAAGCCCAGGTAAAGGGATGTTTCACACTTGTAATTTATACTGCGTTTCTCCCAGGATTATGGGTTTTGCATGTACAGAAAGATAAACAAAAAATGTGATGTCAAAGTTATAGCTAGACCCGGAGAAGTAAATTATGATGTTACTGGACACAAAAGTCACTCCATGCTTAAAAGGAAATGAAAAAAATATATGAATAAATATATGTGTAAATAAATAAATAAATATTATACATAAATTATATAAATATATGACTATTATTTGCTCCTCTGTGTTTTGTCTTTTTTTTCTTACCTTTTCACATTTCAGGAGTCTTAGTACAGCCAAGGAGGATTTACAGGCTGATATTTAGACTGGTCACATGCTGTGTGATTTTTGACAGGGCAAACATGCAAATAAGAAAGTTAGCCCAGGGTTTAGGTTAGTTTTATGTACTGAATGAAAAGTCAGCTTATGAATAGCTCAGGATTAAATGTGAACCCCAGGTAAAGAATGAGCAGTGTGAAAAGTGAAACAAGATCAACCTGGAATCTCAAATGTGATAACTTAAATTCTGAATTTATTTGCTGTTTGCCACAATATTCAACCTACATTTCTCTGTACTCTGTCGAGGCGTCCAACTGATCCTCACAAAGACATTACAAGTATTGTTGCTTTAATGCTACAGCTTAAAAGCACAGAGAAAGATAAGAGACTATTGAGAAACTTAAGTTTCATGAAAGTGTTTATGAATTTCGCAACAGGGCAATGTGAACACGAAGTCAAAGGTCGAATACATAAGTGCATCTAGCAATTGGCTTTGACCCACACCGACAGTAAAAACAGACAGATTGCCAGACAGATAGCAAGACAGACTCTAAGGAGATATGAACCAAAACCTTCAAGACTATTTAATTTATTCAGTCAGTCATCCACCTTCATCAGAGACAGGTTTTCTAAGTTGTTCACTTTTTCAAAAAACATCTTGAGCGTGTTACTGATTGCTTTATGACATTTTATGACAGACTTCACCACCATAATAAACAAGCCCAACAAGAGTCAAAGTGTGCATGATGGCTGGATACTACAGGATGTAGTTTCCTCATGCCGTCTGGAAAAAGGCACAGAAGCATTTGGGCCCTCACGACCAGACTGCGTAACAGTTCCTTCCCACAAGCCATCGGACTCCTTAATAACTGAAACTGAACTTTTCTGAGCACATCATACACATGCATGTCACCTGTATGGACTGCACAGACCTAGACCAAATACACACACTTCCAATATACATCCATCAACCTGTTTACATGCTGTTTTTGCACACTTTTTTGCTCTTTACACATACTGTCTAACATTTCAGTCGTTTGCAATTTTATTTGTAATTTTTTGTTTGCACTGTCTTTTGTCCTGCACTGTTTTATCTATCTTGTTTGTCTTGTCCTGCACCGTCTTGTTTGTCTTGTCCTGCACCGTTTTATCTATCTTGTTTGTCTTGTTCTGCACTGTCTTGTTTGTCTTGTCCCGCACTGTTTGCACCAGGTTGCACAGTTGCACTTTATGTGGCTAGGATTTACTTACTAAGTCCCTAGCTCTGTCTTTGTTTTATGTAGCACCGTGATCCTGGAGAAACGCTCATTTCACTGTGTACTGCAACAGCTATTATGGTTAAAATGGCAATAAAAGCTTCTTGACTTGACTTGATGTCATACTTCTCGGCCAAATAAACACACGATGTGCTTCTCAGGAATTACAAACTGGTTATGAAAGTTATGACATCACATCCACTGAATTATATTTTGAGGTGTGACTTCAAAAATCCCCAGTGAATTAGATGAGAGATGGTCAAAAGGCACCACAATGTAAACACTGAATCAGGTTTCAAAGATAATACACTTCCCTACGTGGCATAAAATAGAGGCTGCCCAACTCACTTTTACACATCTACCATGGCTGACTAATATATACAAGACAGCTTAAACTGAAATAAGAAACAACCAGGAGAGTGAACAGAGACTTCAATCAAACTCACAGAATCAGTAAAGTGTCTTGCTGGAAAAGTTTCTCAAGCATCTGAGAGCCTAATTTCATTATGAGAGATGACATTTGTAGAAGAAGCTGTGATTTCTGTTCTCCCAGTCCAAAAGACTCTAAACAAATGAGACGGGGTGTCACTCCCTAGAAAGGTCCGAATCAGAATTCCAGAGAATATCAATTTCATTAATCTCAGAAAAATGCTACTAAATTGTGCCTTGCTTTGTGATTGTGCCATCAATCAGAGATCTTTTTTAATTTTAATACAGAAAGCTGCATAAAAAATAATGTATCTCTAAAGCATTTCTCTAAAAAAATATACATCATTTTTAAAAGATATGCTACTGTGGACATAAAAATTATACACAGGCACAAAGAAACAAAAAGTGCACACCTTAGTTACAAGGATGATTTAACACAGCAGTGTGAGCGCTTGTGTGTAATTTTCTGTATAGGAATAAGTTTTTAGCATGGTCAGATGTCATAGATCAGTATCAGTACATGAAAACCACCTGTACTAGAAGCAATCCTTTTCAAACTGTATTAAAGTTGTGTGTATTTCTTCTGGGTGTGTGTGTCATAGTAATTAAAGACAAAAAGGTCAACGAATGGAACATTCAATTTAGTTTATCTGTCCAGGTTAGGTACAAAGTTTTTTCCCCCCAACAAAACACTAAATAGAGGAGTAAATCATGCAGTTACTGTGTTAGAATTTACACCCTGCTAGTCTACAAGACTAATGTTCCACCATGTTACCACGTCATGTGGCGACTCTTATGATCTCACATTAGTAGAGCCTCATTTCACACTGGAGGCAGCTGCTGAAAGGTCAGAGAGGTGGCTTGTTTTAACAGCACAGTCGTTTTTTTGTTTTGTTTTTTTAAATTTTTTAATTATTCTTCCCTCTCAGCAACCATCTGCATGTTGAAGTATCAGGTCTCAGATTTGAGGGGGAGGAAGGAGAAGTTGCTAGGTGATTTTCGGTGTCAGACAGAAAATCCCCATCTCGGAAAGGACACGCGTCAGGTGACACAGGGTTTGTGTATGGGATGGAGGTTATTTGTCATGGAAATTAGAAGCTCTAAAAAGGTTTTTGACCCCTCTGTCTGTCTCACTCTATATTTGTCTTCCTCTCTTATTTAATTAATCATCCAGAAATGGTGCCTGAAACGTACGTTCTTTGTTTTTTCCTGGAGCTACAAAAGTAATAATAGAGTAGTAAGAAAAGCTTTAAGCTAGCAGTTTACAAAATATGAAATGTTTGAGCAAAAAAATTGCTATGTTGCTATATTTAAACAAACAGAGCTCAACATTAATTTGAGAAAAACATAAGCTACATTGCACGCTACTTGTTCTATATTGCACCTCCTGCTGCACTACACACATCTGCCAAGGTGTGATTTGACTTTACAGTGGAACAGTATTGAACTAGGAGGATTAATTAGCATGCATCGATGATAGAAAATCTTTTAACAACATAAAAAACATAACAGGTTATGACCTCACCATTAAACATAACAAAACTAATAATTTAAGTGCAATGCCAGGACAGAATCGAAAATCTCATAACCAAACATTGTCCAACAACTTGCTGACATTTTGCCACTCTAGACAGTACAAGATAATGAAGAGGTTAATGATCATGTACACATTTCTTTCCCTTACAATTATACATGCACCATTACCTAGCTAAAAAGCCATACTGTGCATGTCTACAGTATATTAGTTAGTTAGCTTAAATAATGAGCTTTCCAGGCAACCAAATAATGCCACTAGGCAGTATACGAGATTGTATACATTATACAATCCACTTACCCTGCAAGAAGAAATCTAACAGATTAATTATTATATTAATTATTATTTCGTTAATATACCTCAATCACAAACCTCAGAAACTTATTTTGGCTTAGTTTTTTTTATTTATTGTAGAATTTAGTGTTAATATTATTTCTAGCTATAATTTTTCATAAAAAATAGATCACTTCAAATTGGGTGAATCATCAAAATCCTTGCCCAGTGCCACCTACATGTCTGATGATGTGCAGCAGGAGACCATACTACATACTCAGAAAGTAATTCTGGCTACAGTAGCTAGTGCTACAGCTTATTTGAAATTCAGGACACGTTTGTCTAATTTTGTAGCCATTTCATACAGTGATCTATAATTTCTTATCACTGATATTTTATAGAATGAGAAAATACGTAATTCAGTATATTTATGTATTTGCTGAAGATCTGTGCGATGATTTAGGATTCTGCACACATAAGCAAACTTTTCACAAAAAAAGTCTTATCTGTTTTACTATACTCAGTCCATAGGAGGATTTTTTTTTCCAGCAAAACTATCCCTTTAAGCAGTGTACTCTTGTGAATTGTGTTTACGCACTCTAAATCTATGGTTTATAGAACATGCTAGAAGATAGTGGGCTGGAGTGAACTAACACATGGTCAACATGTTCAGGTGAATGTGTCTGACAGTACTGATCTATTGCTTTGGCTCCGATGAACCCTTACAGCAACATGTATCATTACTTAAGAAATCAATACAAACTGCAGAATTCAACTGATGGTTGTAAAAAAAAAAGACATTAGCCCTGACTGCTGATATTGTATTTGTGAAAAGGAAAAAACCCACTAACCCTTGAGTAGGAGTGTTACAGGCTCAGTCTGACCTAATTTCTAGCCATGCCAGTGAAAACACTTCTTATCTCTCATGTGTCTCTCATGAGAATACAAGAAACCCTATATGGAGGATGATAAATGTACGCATATTCAAAGCACTCAATTCAAGAGAACACATATGTCTGTGTGCTAATGGATTTTTCTGTTATTATCTTCATTCTAATAGTCTGTTTTTACATGCTGCCATCATGCAATTCATCCAAATAAATAAACATCTGATGCACAGATGTTAGTCAATTCTCTAAATCATCAAAGCTGAATGGATGCAAAGAAAATTCTTTGCAAAAAAAAAGTTATTTTTTTCTGAAATCTTGTAATTGACTCATTATGTGAATCATAAATAATAAACAAAAAAGTCACATTAACTAGTCTTAACTTCATTCAATATTTCCCATTCATATGGCTTCATACTAGTAGTCATTACATACAGCATCATCACCTGGAGCACCTTTACCCCTTGCGTGAATTAACCACCTGATTTCATAGAATCTCTGACAGCTTGTGGTCCACATGGCACAGCCGTAGCACTAAACCACTAAACACTCCCAGACTTTTAAATGTCTCCGTGGCTCATTCTGACAGCACAAAACAAATCTATAAAAAGGAGTACTTACACGACTGCTCTCCTTGAAAAGCTTAAAGCTCATCCACTTTGGCATGGTGACTTGTCTGTGATTCTATTCTCTTTTCTTCCTGCTATAAACCTCTGTGATCATATTTCACCCTGTGTCCCTCTCGCTCTCTCTCGCTCTCTCTCTCTCTCTCTCTCTCCCAGATCAGTGACAGATTCTGATTGGCTGGGACCGACAGGCTTCCAGGTAGTACTGCAAAACTGAAAACTGTCACTGCTGAATATCTGCCAGCCTGAACAACCTGACTTTGACTGTGTGTGTGCACATGTGCATGTGTCTTTACACAGCTGTGCTCTGGTGGCTGTAGCATGCACATGGTCTTGTGATATGAGGTTTCAGTGGTGTGGGTGCAGAATAGCTTTATTATCCAGGCACTCAAAGTACGCATTATTAAAGAGTATAACATCAGATATAGAAGCTTACTGTGTTCAAAAAAGTGGTCTAAATAATAACCCCATTATTTAGACTGATATTGACATTTAACCTAATTAAACATAAATTCGATTTGAAGATTAAGAATTTATTTCATCTTTTTAACACAAATAACAGCAAACCTGTGACAAGACACAATATCACCGAAAACCTTGTCTTATATGATCAGTCCCCCAGATTACATTTAACAATAGTCCTAGAGGAACACTGCCATGCAATAACAGTGTGTAAAGGTTTTAGAGTTCATTCATTCACTTTCTCTTCAGTAACTGCTTTAGGTCTGACCAACCTTTTTTTTTCCTAGTCATTTGTTCATCTTAGTCTGAATTATTGCACTTACCTGACTCGCCATATATTAGTACATTACATTATTTTTAATTAATGAGGTTTAAGGAAAAGCTAAAACATGAGACTTGTCATAAACAGCAGACTGAAGCGAAGGATTTAATCCCTAGACAGCAGTCCTTCACAGTGCATCACACCCACACTCATTCACAGCTAATATTCACACCTTAGAGTGGCTAGTCCACCTACCAGCCTTGTTTTGTAAGCTACGAAACTACGCAGACGGAAACCTGTGATCAGGATCATATTCTGGACACTGGAACTGTGAAGGACCGACACTGCATGTATTTTTCTGACCGCAGTTAGGGAAAGGAAATTAATTTATAATTACCCTATCCGGTGTCACCCAGATGAGCATGGTTCCTCTTAAGGTTATTTCCTCATATTTTTGATACTGTCGGCTCCGGCTTGCTCATTAGGGATACATTTATAATTCATTTGCTTAATTGATATCTTTTATACTATATAATCCCTGGATCAGCACAAGATGGCTTTAAAGCTGAAGTATATTCATGAAATGGTATTAATGAGGGGGTAAAAACGTATTTAAATATTTAATAGACTACAAGAATATAGTATGTCATTGACAGCATTTGTGATAAACTCTCTCATTCTGTTTTATCAGTTATACATTATCTGCTACTTATGCAGGTTGATGAATAACTGGACAAACTGTCAAACGTTACAACTATTCATCATTTAGACGTTATATAGAGCACTGGTTCATGGAACTATATCGTTTTTCACAATTCAGGACATGAAAGATTTGAGAGAAAAAGAACAAGGTCCTGTCTGAGCAGTAATGGAGCTGTGCCTGTTCATCTCCTCAATGGAACCATAGCCCCAATTAATGGTAAGTGGAAAACCATAGAAAGAAAACGTCTCATGTGTTACGGAGCCTGACTGGGCGTCTTTGTCTGCTTGTTGGACCACAAGATGTAAGACAGCAGAAAAACAGCCAATGTCTGGAGCTTTGGGTGTGTTTACCTCCCAAAACCAAGACTGAAGAATTGAGACATGTAGGGAGATGGTTGTAGGTTGGGCATCTGAGTGGTCTGAAAAATCCACAATGAACTGAGAAAATAACTGTTTAAGAACCCAGAGTGAACATCAGAAAACAATCGACAATGCTGAGCTCGTAAAAATCAACAAAAGCTGACAAAATACAACCACGGTGAATAACAGATTTCTTTGTAACAATAAAATAGATCATAAAATTTCTCTCTTACTCTGTGTGTCTGTACACTGCCCTATTTTGTGTATAACCCTCACTCATCACGACCATATCGCAGAGTAAGATCTCAATATAAAGCCAGCTCATGATATTGTAGATTGTAGACAATTGTGTTCTTATCCATTTGTTAAACTGCACTTGAGCTTCAAGTAGAAAGAAAATACTTTTTCAGCAGAATCGGCACACAAAGAACAACAGGACAGAAAAAAACAACCTGCCCACAGACTCGTCTGGAGGACACAGCAGGGGAAAATAATACTCCCACATGGCAAGTGTGCAAGTGTGTGCTGCTGTTGTCAAGTGTGGAAGAAATGCATGTGGGTTTACAGTATTTACCTCCAGCAAATACGGTGTGCTGACATTTCTCCAACAATGCAGAGCAACAGAACAACCACAGCATGAGAACACTCATACAGTACACTCACTCTCACTCACTCACTCACTCTTTCACTCACTCACTCACTCACTCACACGCACACAACACCAATAAACACACAAACACTCCTGTTAGTAATTCTAATATCATGCTCAAATAAACAATGGCCTGTAGAAAAAAAAGCAGTGTGTAAATGGATCTTACTTTGATTTCACAGGGTCTTTCATAATTCCTCACAGAACGGCAAAAACCAGCACACAACCTAAACAGACTTTTCATAATTTAACATGATTTTTTGTCACTCTAAATACAAAGTGCCAACATGGCTAACATTCTTACTTAGCCATGGTAACACCCCTGCACAAGACTTAAGTAAAGGGCAGGAAACCCTGTTTGAAACCTACTTGTCAATCAAAAGTCACATTGCCCTTTTCAGGGGTGGGGTTTCAAAATTTTCTCAGGAATCCTAAAATGACCCTACAGTGTAGACATGCTACTGGTGAATTGGGATAATTCATCTTGAAATTTGTCTCAGCTACAATGAAAATCTTTCAATCTTTTGTACATCACACAGTACAAAACGGTCTGATTGCAGAACTTAGGAACCTAGAAACATGCTGAGTTTCTACCTTGTCACTGTCTGCTGTGTTCTGAGAGGTTCGAGAGGCGATGGAGATGGTGTCCGGCTGACTGCTGCCATCTCCCTGACTATCAACATCCTCTCCAACTTCTCTGCATAGACACACACAAGTAAATGAACATACAGTTACTGACATGCCTTTAGATATGTAAACTGGAGAGTAAATGTTTTTAAAACGTACCATAGAAATGCTTAGATGTTTGAAAGGACACAACAAGGATGAAGTCTAACCTTTTGCTGTTGTTGCGCGGCTTGGCAGGGGTTTTGGGTATCCGTATAGGCTCCTTTAGTGCCCCCTTCAGGTGAATGATCCTCTCCTGAATAACCTCCCGTATGTTCTTTATCCACTCCTGCTTTACCTCGATGCTGGACGCCTGTGGAACATGTTTACCAAAAATGGCCTTCAGCTGTAATCTCACTGCTATATTATTAAATAAATATGCACAAAGCTAAATAAATTTGCACAATGAGAGCTCCAGCAACATTTGGCTTTATGATATCCTTGACCTGTGAGTCATAATGTTTAACATATATTTCCTATATAGCACCTTAAGGACTGTCTTGTTGTCAGATGAAGGCGTCCGTCCTGCCCAAAGTGCAAATTTACAGGGGTCGCCCTCTATGTGCTCCGTCACCCCCAACTCAGATGTCTAAATAAATAGATAGATAAAATAAAGAGACACAAGAGAATAACTCGTCACTTCGGCAGCATAATTTAATGGACAGTTTCACTAAGTAACTAAATACATGTTAAATAAAATGCTAAGTTAAAACACACTCAATTTAAAAATTCACACACTAAATAAAAAAAAATCTGATTACTGATTACTTTTATTTCTGAAAATTCCAGGAACGTTGCAGAATCTACATCTATATTTGTACCAAAACACTCTTTGATTAAAGGGTTAAGGGGATCTCTCATTGTAGAGATTTAAAACAGCAAAAAAAAAAAAAAAAGCACATCTCTACACGACCTAGAGCTCAGCATATACATAAACCTCCACACACATGACCTTGTTGCCTCTAATCTTAAACCAGATACACAGTTTATGTAGTTTGTGGTGACTGCTTTGGTGTTTCATCTGCTGTCTAAAGTAAGGCCAAATGTTTAATACAGGATTGAGATCTGGTGATATTTGAGGCAAGTCCCAATGTTTCATTTGCTCAGCAAACAACTCAAATATAGCTTTGGTCCTACGCATCATACAGTTTTCTTCCTAAAAAGTGAGAATGTCTTTGTTAGGCTCTGCTTGATCATGAAGCAAGAAATGCAACCTCAGCATCTAGCCAACAATGAACAATGCAGTTTTATGCTTAGCAGCATTCACCCAGGACGTCATGTTAGTGCAGTGGTGCTGGGTTCTGGTTCCTGGACTAATCCTGAGCTAGGGTTATGACGACTGTGTGGAGTTTGTGTTCATTATTCTCCTTATGTCCGTGTGGGTTTCCTCCCACCTCCCAAAAACATGCCAGTAGGTGGACTGGCTGTGACTCTATATTGCCCCTAAATGTAAATGATGGAGTAGCAGCCCATTAAAAATGTATTCCTACCGCATGCCCAGTTTTCCCAGAATAGATCCTGGATTTGCCATGACATTGATGAAGAGTTTACTGAATATGAACATATTCGTTCTCCTGCACAAGCTGATTGATATGACAATTGATTGAGCTCTTGGTGAGCGTGAGTTATTTTTGGTTTTACAAAAATCCAACCTTGCTGTAAACGGATGTTGTGCTCGCTTGTGTTGCTCTTCAAATGCTTCAGATTCATTAGTTATTAAAGCTACGCTGAGCACTAACACTGAAAAGAGTGGTCCGCTGACTTCTGTAACTCCAAATCATTACACTTTTATATACAAAAGGAAGAGTGCAGACATCCTGGATACCAGTAGTTTGCTTTTGTAGACGTATTTAGTGCGGCCAGCAGAGTCTTTGATCTCCTTGCTGAAGACGAGGGAGATCTCGAAGAGGAAGAGGTGGCGGTCTCGTCCTTTCCGGATCAGAGATTTGGGGTCCCACACCTGGAATGTGTCCTGTAAGATCAGCTCTCCCTGGACATCCAAGTTCTCATCAAAGCCTTCAGACAAATAAAGAGCAAAGGTCAGATCAGAGGTCATGAAGGTTTATTTTGATTCGGATCATAGTAAGTGTATCCTCTGTGCTTTTAGTGTATAAAGCTGAGTAGCTCAGTGGTGGAAAAGTGTTCATACCCTCTAGCATGCTGAGGTGCATGGCATCGTTGGCTCTCTTGGGCACTGCCAGCATCACCTCCAGTCCATCCTTAATCTCGCCTTTACCCTCTTCACAACAGCTCAGCAGCTCCTGAGAGAACAAAAGGAGAAAACCACGATAAATGATACATGTGGCAAAATTTTTAGCCAAAGCAACTTACATTTTATCTTGTTTTAATACAAGTGAGTGTTAAGGTCACTATCAGGGGTCCAGCAATGAGTGCTTGGCAGACCTGGGATTTGAACTTTTAATCAGTACTCCAACACCTTAGCCACTAGGCTACCACATAGCAATGCTAGCTCAGAAGTATAGTAGAATCATTTGATATACACAAAAGCAGCTCTGATGTGCACACACAGCACCTTGAGGAGAAGCTGGTACTTGGTGATCCTCTGTACAGGCTTGATGAGGTAAGAGGAGATGGAGTTTGTCAGGCCATGCCTCTGCTGGATTTCCTGCAACCAAGAATAATCAATAGATCAACACAACATGCACAAATATAGCACACATTCTCTCCTGCTGAATTCATTAAGGTCTGTTTGTGCCTCATGATTACTCATGATTTACTGCATGGCATCCCGTAATTCAGTGTCTGGTGCCCTCCACTGGCTAAGATTGAGTGTTTGTCGTGAACATTCTCTTACAGCCTCAATTAGACAATGCAACCCGATTAGCTACACTATGGTGCTCTATGTACAAAACAAAACTCATTCTTTTCTTCTGTGTCTTCTGTGAAATAAGCTTGGATTTCTTGGAGTGTAACCAAAAGCTTTATATCGATCTTGGGTCCATGTCTGATTTGATTGATGTTGTTCACTGGAATTGTATATCCTTCAACCCTGGATATTTCCTTTTTGTCATTATTACCTGCTATGAGGTATGGCTAGGGATAAGGTAAGCTAGCACTTGACGGTTGTTACACGGCTGCGTTTGTTATATTGGCTTGGATCTGCCTGATAACATTTGTCACGACTGTGTCTGTGTACAGTACGTACTGTTCACACAGTATGGCTACTATAATCTAAGAGACATCCAATGTGGTCAGAAACTCCCAAGATTCACTAGGGCCTACAACATCAGACTCCAGTTCCCTGACTGCACCCTCACTCGGCTTGCTCTTCCTTGCACTAGACCATTCTGTTTGTTGATCGCCTGACCCGTGCCTGTTATTCTGACACCGATTCTGAATTGGAACTGTTGCCATTGTGTTATTATAGACAGAGATCTGTCCCTGCCCCTCGCTTATGACACAGAAAATCACATTTACCCTTTCTGATACCATCCCAACACTAGACTGGGGTTTAATAGGGTTATACACAGAAAAAGAATAGAGAAGATGCTCTTACATCAAAAAAGCTTCCAGCTTGCTCCAGAATGAGCTGATTTGAGTCTGGCTTATTTTTACAGTAAGTCACATAGATCTGGAATTTATCTGCCTGGAAAAATAAAATAAAATGCATTTTTATTATAATTATTATTATTATTATTATATTAAGAGGCTTGATAGTAGAACAAGGTGCATCAATGGCACTCACCCATGTGACAAAGCAATGGCCCACATCCTCCGGCAGCTGCTCGTAATTGATTAACTCTTTCAAGAAAATGCTAAATAAGAAAAAATAAGAATGAAAAGAATATTTAAACAAGGTCCAGAATCATCTGCATCTCAAACGAGGAACGTAATCAACACTGTATTTGCTGACATTCATATATTTAAAGCTAGATCTGAATTGAAATAAAAACACAGGCATCGTAGTAAAACTCAGGTCCTTGATCAGAATCAGAATCCGATTAAAGATAAACCTGATTAAACAGACAGACAAAATGTTTTGTTTATAGTTAACATCATACTTATTGTGGAAGTCATAAATCTCCTGGATGTTTCCAAAGATGACATGCTCTTTGTTGGCGATGCCGGGCGGGATCTCTTCCACACCACTAGTCATCTCCCAGAGGTACGTCTGTGTGTACATAGACACACACACACACACACACACACACACACACAGACACACACATATGCACGCACACGCACACACAAATTATGCCACATAAACCAATATTAAATAAATTTACAGGTCTTTACATTTTGACAAAAAAAGTTAAATATTCTCAGAAATTACGATTTTATCATTTTAATATAAATTTTAATTTGTAATAATTTAGGAATGTTGTCACTTACCTCTAAGCATTCATGAAGATCTCTAACATAGGCTTTTTCAGTTTGTAGCAACTCTGCCATAATAAATCTAATGGTGCACACACACACACACACACACACACACACACACACACACACACACACACACACACACACACACACACACACACACACACACACACCAGTTATCAGTGTAGCCGAATCCAAGGAAAGAGAATGTGCATTTTATGTGAATGTTATTTTTAAATGTAATCTAATTTACTTTTTGATTATTCTTATATCATTTATTTTTCCTGAATTTAGTTTTAATCGGGATGAGATATATTTAATAGGCATGAGATATATTCCTAGACTTTATCCAGTTAAATAAATCATTAGTATACTGGTTTCAGACATATAGATTAATCACTTCCTATTTTTAAATCTGGGACCGGTTGACTGTTATATTTAACATAATATAATATTAATATTTAACATAATAATTTAGAGGTTTAAAGACTCACTCTTTCTTTCTGGCTGACTTCCTTTTCTCCTCATTGACCTCATGGTTGGGTTCACGGAGTTTGACTTCTGGATCAGTCAGGCTGGCTGGAATGATATCTAACTCCAGGTCCTTATTATGCTGAAGGTGAGACAGACACATACATTCTGTCATAGATAATCTGAGGTAAGAGCAATTATTTGCTGCTGTAAGAAATTATGGCTCATCATGAACCTTTCACTTTCTGTGGGCAAAGTGAAACCCGATTAACACGATTAACAAAATGTTGTTAGACGCACAAAAATCTCTGGATCAACTAAAGTTGCATCGTTACTACCACAGCAATGGCATGATGTAGTCGTAGTGGATGTAAATTTCTTTTTCCAACCAATAACAGGCTCATAAGTAAAAGTGTTTTAAGCCATTTAAATAATCCAATGTGCTTTATATGTGGTTAAGATGATGAGCAGGTGCTTTGTCACCTCAGTGCTGATGCCCAGCACGTTCTCCAAGCCGCAGCGGTATTGGCCCATGCGCTGGGAGAAGTCTCTGTAACGCCTGTCCACCGTGCTCACCCATTTCTTCAGCTCAGTCACATGCACATGGCCCTTCTCCACAAAGTTGTCAGCCAACTGGATGAGCAGCTTCACCTTCTCCTTGGTTTGCTGAGAGATACAACATGCAATATTTATCCTAAATGCTAAATGACTGAGTTTCTCTGTGTGACAGAGTTTAGAAAAGGCTGTGAAGGCTTCAGTATACAGGTGTATGTTTGTGCATGTTTGAAAATCTGCTGAGAGAGAAAAAATGATCTACGAATGAACAAAGATGTAGAGGGTCATTTTTAGAAGTTTCTGTTGTGAGTCTGTTTAAGTGCAATACCAAAAGGAAAGGCAGTGTGTATACTGTATACACTCCCCAAAATGGCCGTAGCCTTTACTGGATGCAGGGAAATATCAAAGACATTAGGAATTTGAAACAATGCTTTCAAAATTGTAAAATCATTTGTTTCTCCTGTCTGAAATTATCATCTGCAATGTCTCAATGTCTACTCCTTAATGAATCTCTTTGTACTGAACTGACCATTTCATAAAAACAACAAGATATCCTGTAAAACACTGGAAATCACTCGACACTTAGACTTTTCAACATACACTCGAGTTTGTAACTATATAGATAAAAAAAAATAATACTAAGAATACTATAAATACATTACACAATGCTGCTGCCCATGAACTCAATAGCGGACTGGTCACTTGCACCCTCGTGAAAGTAAAATATTTTTACTCTTGACATTATTTGGTAGGATCACAGTCCCGAGGTTCACCTTTAATCTCCTTTAATGTGAATCTTTCTGACAAGTTTACTTTATATGTATTGAAAAATATTAAGACCTAGAAGCATCTTCAGTTGTTGGTGGTCAGTGCTGATGAAAAAGAGAGAAAGTATTGTGTGAGGAATACATACCTTAGCAGAGACACAGAAGTTCTCATACTCTTTCAGCAACTCTTGAGTTTTCTCCGCTGAGTCTCCTACAGTGTTGTGAGTTGAGAGGAAATATTCACCTGCCTCCTGAAGCCAGTCCAAAGCCTGCATTGTGGAGATAAAGAAACGTTGCAGGTGTGAGGAAGTATATAAGATATAAAAAGGCATATACATATAAAATACAAATTATTTTGGTACAGATGCCATCACTATACAAATGGTGAGGAATAGTGAATGTATGTGTGTGTGTGTGTGTGTGTGTGTGTGTGTGTGTGTGTGTGTGTGTGTGTGTGTGCGCGTGTGTGTGTGTGTGTGCGCGTGTGTGTGTGTCCTTCTGTCTGGTTTGATTAATTTCACCTGTTTGGTGCTGCGTTCAAACACCACATATTGCTGGCACTGATCCAAGCGGCGCTTCTTCATGGTCCAGAAGTGCAGGACTCTGTTCTCTCTCTGTAACAGCTCATTAAGGATTGCTACAAGAGCAGACAACATAGACTATCAGTGAACAGAAGATGCGTGCATTCAGCATTGTTAACCATAAGCGCTTACGGAATAGATGCTACAGTTTTTATCTGACCCACATACAAGAACACAACGTGAATCTGCCTATGGCAGTCTGACCTTTGACCTGCTGCTCGGAGCCGCGCGTGTTGCCAGAGGAAGCAGGAATGCTGACGTTGTTGCGGTGGATGTACTTGAGGAAAACTTCAGCATTACGTCTGGCTAGAGTACATGCCTGAAACAAGCGTGTTATCGGAAACAGAGATCAGAGCCCTAAACAAGTCCTGCCTTTGTGACTGCTTCAGTCACGTCAAGAGGATCAGTTTAGTGGAATGATACAAAACACTCATTCTGACATCTACAGATAATTACACACACAATTCGATTTTACACTAAACTAATCTGGGCAATAAGTAGAGAAAAGTGGATTAGTGAGAAACTGTGAAGTACACATTAACACAAATTTGGAAGGAATTACAGCGGCTAAAAGAGATCATCCTCATAAAGCAGAGCTACGAGCATCACAGAGAATTATTTCATTATTTCAGAATTTAAGCTTCACTAAAATCCGGGAATTAAAAAAAAGACATAAGACCCAACACAGAAAACACAGTTCAAAAGGTCTAAAATAGTGTAAATACATGTATTATAAATTATAGCAATTATAGAAAGTACATTTAAAATGTAAACCTATACACAGAAATAAACAAAACACTTTTAAAAGTATCTGAATTCTTCAGTCTCCTTTGTGTCTGCATGCAAAGATAAATCGTTTGGATAATGTACAAGTTTCTTTAGTGGACAGATCAGTGCTAAGCATTAACTGTTAGATCAGACAAGCAAGTTTTGATGGATGGTTTAAGAGTTAACTAAACTGGCCATGATTTTACATTTAACTCTTTACCAGTCTTGTGGTGTTCATGTTCAACATTCAATTTCTTTGTCATGTAAAACTTCACATTGGAGCTGAAAGACTTAGAAAACACCTATAAAAGAGGAGACTCAGAATATTAAGAATAATAGTTTTTCATAAAGGTTTTTGTTTTCCCTAGTCTACAAGGGGCAATAGCTTTCCTAACAAAATACAAAACATAAACCTCTCAGATTGATTTTTTTCATTCAAATGATTCTATCTTCAGTAAATGGGGATATTAAACCCATTTCTGCCCCAAGTGCTTGTTCATAAGCATCTAAAACTTGAAGGTGTTATTAAACCACTAAAATTCTGTGTAAGATTATCCCACCAGAAGCAAGAACATCTCACACTGTAAGCCAGCATTGTTCTGACTAATTTTATGCCATACTTGTGGCGATAAAATAATTCATTTGTTTATTAAAATGTCAGAAATGTCATTGTTCATTCCACCAGCAGAATGAAACAGCAGTGTACCCCCATATGTCCATTATGGCTACATATGTAGTAAAAGTGAGCTTACATTAGTATCCTATCCTAAATGCACTTGATCGTTTTTTTGATTTACCTTCAGGAAAGCCTCTTTCTGCTCCAGATGTTTGCTGATGAGAGGCAACACATGGTCACTCTCAGCTAAAGATCCCAGCTTATCATGTCCTCCACACCAGTCCTCATCCCGTCGGTATTCCTGCTCCAAACTCTCCAACACACTGCACACCTATATACAACATATACTCAAGTTCACAATAAACCATCCTTCATTCCTATTTAATAAACCCATCTTTTCTTTAAGTGTGTCCTTTTTTCTTAAAATTTTATATTCAGGTTGATTACTTTGAGATAAACACAGATGAATATTGTGTATTATGGTATTTATTGAGTAACCAGCAGATGGTGCAGTGGTGCATTTCACCTGCTCGGAGGTCTTGTAGAAGGCCACCGAAGCATTAACTAGCTTGAGCCTGTCCTCCATTTTTAGCATGAGCTGCTGCCAGTGCATGGCCACCTTTTCAGCACAGGTGCGGATGGCGTCAGGGTCATAGTGGCCCGCTTGCAGCATGACTTCTGCCTTCTGCTGGACCTGCAGTGCACTCTGATGGGTCTTCTGAAGAGAGTTAGCGTGGAACAGGGACTAAAGACAGAGACAAATACAGAAAATGAATACAAATAATAATTAGTTAAAAATCTTAGGACTTAAAATGACAAAAAACAATGTGGAACTTAAACCAGACAGTGTCGTCTTTTTACTGGAACAACGACAGACATTCAATTCAATTTTATTCTATTTGTATAGTGCTTTTAACAATGGACATTTTTATCACTTTACTATTTACTAACATCCACAGATATCTAATCATGTTTAGATTTCTCTCAGCAGTGCTCATTATTATGAGCTATTTACTATTTAACCTTCAGTACATTTCTAGGCTTCTTCTATAACTACTAAATCTTTTAAATCAGTGTGTAAATACTAATGCATGCAGTATATCAGATGAAATATTGACTGCTTTTGCTTTAATTATGAACATGTTTATAAAATAGACTGGATCTGCATGTCATGCAGAGTATGTAATAGTTAAAGCTTCAATGCGTCATCTTTAAAATTCCAGATGAGCCAAGAAGCCTAAAATACCAACTCCAAGAAGGGAAAATATTTATAAAGGAGCTCTGAGTCATACTTCTCTCTAGGTGTATTGTTAAGGCTGAAGACTAACAGCTCCTGCTCCGTCTGTGGTGTGTTTCATCAGAATGTTCTCTTCCATACAAAATCTTGGCCTAAAGTTCTTCACGTAAAAGTCTTCCTTACAAGAGGAAAGAGGTCTGACACTTTTTTTTTACTTTTTTAGGTAATTGCAAGCATATCTTTTCTGGCCTGGGAGCAGGAGCTGAAATACTGATGATTATTACTGCTACAGTTACATCCTGTGTACTGATGTAATAAAATGCTGCTAATACGTTTTTAAGAGGTTTTGTATTTATCTCCTTAAATGGCTTCCAGAGCTGTTCTGAGCTGTGTAGGATTTACGGTGGTTGTGTGTGTGGGTGTGTGTGTGTGTGCATGTGTGTGTATGTATAAGTCTGTGTGTGAATGTATGTGTGTGTACAGTATGTGCGTGTATGTGTTTGTGTGTATGTGCAAGCTGGAACTGTTTGTGTTCTCGCTGTAACTGGTTGTGAGTGTGTATGGAGGCTTGTATATGTGTGTGTGTGTGTGTGTGTGTGTGTGTGTTTGTGTGTGTGTGTGTGTGTGTATGTGTGTGCTATGTACCTCTATAGCAAGCTGGAACTGTTTGTGTTCTCGCTGTAACTGGTTGTGAGTGTGTATGGAGGCTTGTATATGTGTGTGTGTGTGTGTGTGTGTGTGTGTGTGTGTGTGTGTGTGTGTGTGTGTGTGTGTGTGCTATGTACCTCTATAGCAAGCTGGAACTGTTTGTGTTCTCGCTGTAACTGGTTGTGAGTGTGTATGGAGGCTTGTATATGTGTGTGTGTGTGTGTGTGTGTGTGTGTGTGTGTGTGTGTGTGTATGTGTGTGTGTGTGTGTATGTGTGTGCTATGTACCTCTATAGCAAGCTGGAACTGTTTGTGTTCTCGCTGTAACTGGTTGTGAGTGTGTATGGAGGCTTGTATATGTGTGTGTGTGTGTGTGTGTGTGTGTGTGTGTGAGTGTGTGTGTGTGTGTGTGTGTGTGTGTGTGTGTGTGTATGTGTGTGCTATGTACCTCTATAGCAAGCTGGAACTGTTCGTGTTCTCGCTGTAATTGTTCTGCCTCGGACAGTGAGCTGGCATTAACCATGCTGGCATTCAGCATAGACTCACCATTGCGGATCCAACTGAGCACCTAAACACAAAATCACACACACACACACACACACACACACACACACACACACACACACACACACACACACACACGATTAGGAATTAAACATCAACCCAGAATGTACTGCAGCTTTTACATCTTCTTAATGAGTATGTGTGGCATTCTGGGAAAACTCATCAAATGTTGCCGAATCTGTATTCTAGCAAAATATTTGTACCTATTTTTACACAAGAAATCATAAACATATTTCCCCAAAACAATGTAGAAATGTTTACATTAAGTTTCAAAACTAGGATTTCTCTAACAATAGTATATATGTACGATATGTACGAGAAAAATAGCTTTCTTAGATAAATGTATACGTGTATACGTTGTTTATATTATCATCGTTATTACATTGCTAATTATTATAAGCCATGGGAATTATATCAATACATAACAGTTGCTTTTATACAATGTATAAAAATATGTTCAGCATTAAACAAATTTGAGCAAACGTACAGCATAAAATAACAGCATATAGCTAATAGACATAAGTTAACAGAGTGTTATACCTCAACATCATTTATAGCATACATCTATAAATTTACTAATGCTTGAAATTTCTGAGATGCAAAAGAGAAACACATTTCAGTTTCAAAAGTGTAGATAAAATAAATGTCACATTGTGACAGGATTTCCCCGGCCACCACACACATATATGGAACATGAATGTCATGAATAATTCATAGCAGTGTTTGGTTTCAGTAGTATTTAAAGCTTTATATGCTCGACTAATTCAACCAGTTTGCTGGTTTTTGAATTTTAAACATACATGAAAACAGATTCCCTGGTGGGTTCAGGTTAAGCCTCATTCTCTCTCTCTCTCTCTCTCTCTCTCTCTCTCTCTCTCTCTCTCTCTCTCTCTCTCTCCCTCCCTCTCTCTCTGCCTCTTTCTCTCTTTCTGAATCTGCATTAATCATCCCATTTCTCTCTGTTAGCACGTATATAAGCGGAGGCACTTGATGGCTGTCTCTGGAGACTCTGCTTGACCCTTTATTACATCCTGAAAGAGACGAGCTCGGAGAAAGCAGGAAGGAGTGACAGATATCAGATTAGCCGGAGGCATCATTAGCCTCTGACCCTCTTAACACAACTGATAATTCTGTGTAAACATACTGTAGTTTACTCAATGTGTAATTGGATGTTATTGTGATATTTTTCTTTAACCTGCTACAGATGATGAATTCTGAATGTCTAATGTAGACCTGTATAGGAAGTATATACAGTTCTCTAATTGTTCCTTTAGATCCACAGACAGTCCATCCAAAATACTCTGCTAACTGCATCACAAAATTTATAAAAGGCTGCAACAATCACAAAAATCCTGTAGGGACTGTATACAGACTACCTTCATTAAAAGTCAGGGTAGCAAAGAATTATTATTAATCACTCAGAGTGTTTATAGTGTTGTCTAGTCTAGTGTATTGTTGTCATTCAATTTAATAATGAACGTCATGAGACGGGATTGCTGAATGATATAGAACCTTGGCTGTTCACTGAAAGATTCTGTATGAACACCACACCTAAGAGAAGTCATGTTTTATTCATGTGGCCAAACTTTGATGTTTTGCCTGGAGAGGTGAGACTGAGAATGAGGACACACACTACACTATTCTGTACTGAAAGTCTTCATAGCATTCCACTCGAACCTCACAGCACACTTGCTTTAAATGTGACAGATTTCTGCTGACTGCTGTTCTCTCTGATTTGCATACGGATGGCTCAAGCTGAACGGTTCAGTCGGTTATATTTCTAACACTATGTATGCACCTGCATATGTTTCTGTCACATACTTCTGCTAGATACTGATGGCTGTTTCTATGGATTTATTTGCAGCAAATAAAACACTTTCTCCTTTGCAAAGCCATGCAATCTGGTGGTTACACTCATTTGCATAATGTTAAGATTTCTCAAACTTTTGCTGCTACTTGTCAGGCCAGATTTTGCTACATTCCAACTGTCAAGCCTTCCCCGAAATTAACATCAAACGTTGAAGTAGTATAAGATGGATGCTTTTGCATGTAGGTGTGTTTTGAATATGCTTTGTGCCTATAGATTTATGAATATGTTATAATTGTGCAAGATTGTGTGTGTGTGTGTGTGTGTGTGTGTGTGTGTGTGTGTGTGTGTGTGTGTGTGTGTGTAAATGCTTTACCTGTTTAACCTCAGCCTGTAGATGGCGCAGTTGGAGACACTGCTCTATCCGTTTCTGTGTCTGCTCTGCACTTATGTCCAATTCATGTTGTTTCTCATGAAGAAACTCCAGCAGTTCCTGAACCTGTGTTGCCAAATCCACTTCCTTCTCCCCTGTTAACTCAATGCCTACACACACCCACACACCAACACACACCAACACACACACACACACACACACACACACACAAATGAGAGTGTTTTGCTTTGCTGTGTGGAAACGAATAAAGGATCATTAGAAAAATGTATTGGAAATGATTTCAAATCATGTTTGCAAACTAAGGGAAGACAAAAAATTTTGGAAAAATACATTTAGTGTGCAAGGTTTCACAGATTTTTCAGTTTTTATTATTTCAATGAACAAAATCACATCATGTTAAGATACATATTATGATATAAAGTCATGTGGTTTTTATTGGCATTCCTTCATTCCTCGGTACAACACATAACATCATGCATGACTACATACATATTAAATCTGCTCTTCTAACTATGCATGACTGTTTTTTTTAATATTTCTAGCAGATGTCTCTGTCTCCTTCATATCAGGTCTGGAATCTGAGAAAATCACTGTCAATCTCTGACATGTTTTAACTATTATTATTAACATTTAGAAAGATCTGATGTTTTGGATTGAGAGTGGCATGCTGGTGCAGTGATGTTGTTGCATTTGTGCCACACAGCTCCAAGATTCTGGGTTTGATCATGAGCTTGAGTATGCACCTGCATATGTTCTGCACTGTCTGTGCAGAATTTTGCATGTTCACATGTTCTCTGCATGCTTACACAGATTTCCTCCTATTGTTCAAAATCATGCAGATAGGCAGATGCTGTATTGCATCTAGATATGAATAAAACTGTGAAGGAGAGCAGAAGCATGGGAAGTGGTGATGTTGTACAACTGAGTGGAAGGTTGTGAGTTCAAATCCCAGGACCACCGATCTGCCACCTCTGTGCCCTTGAATAACTATTATCTCTCAGGTATATTAATGGAATAAATGTAAGTTTGGATAAGGGTGTCTCCCAAATGTAAATGAACAAATATTTCCCCGAGATCGACTGGTGTGGATATCAGCATAAATGTATTTGTGTTCTTTTTTTGCCAGGGGGTCTTTTAGATAAATAAGTTAGATAAATTTAGGTAAGTCAGGAGAATGTAAACTTTTAAATTCTTTTGCAGTAACAGAGGAACAACGCTTGAATGTTGACATGCATATACCTATAATGGCCACTGGGTGGCAGTACCTATTTACTTTCTCCATGGAGTGTCACGTGCACTGGGCAACCTGTGTGCACTATATGGCTTGGGGTCAATATAGTAAAACCATATGGTGCATGATTTATAATTTACGGCCATTGTAGAGGGAAACATCATTTATTAATCCACCATAAGGTTATGCTTGTATCCATCTTCTAGAACAGAATAGCAGAAAAAATGTAATGAAAAATGTGCAAAATTTAAAAATAATTATTTAAAGTGCGATAGACAAAATGTATAAACTGTGTTAAAATAAATTCAAATAAGAAGATCGGTTATGCAGCTTAATTAAAGTGTTCAAACCTGCACCAGAGAAGAGACAAAGACACACCCAGTGCACGAGTTAGAGGGAGTGTGTGAGATTGCCTCAGTGTGATTTGGCAGAGTGGCATTTCCAAAGCCAGAACAGGCAGAGCCTCGTGAGCCAAGGTCCATATGGGGAGTAAGGGGGGGTGTGAGATGGGTCAGCAGTTTAAAAAAGAAAGCCTGTTTCCCATGTTAAAAATATCTCTAAGACACAGAAATGCAGACAGAAAGAGAGCAAGAGGATTATAGGGGTGGAGAAGTGAAGGGGTGGAAGAGATAGAAATCAAACTAGGTAGTTGCAGGCAATATGGAGAGAGGGACAGGGGAGGTTATAGAGTGGCCTTGATTATTTAACCTACGTTTTGACTTCTATCCATGGAGAGGTGCACAGCTGCTAAGTTAAGCCAGAGAGACTGTAAAGCTCAGCTGCTTTGTTGGCTCAGACACTCAACGTCTGCTTATCTCCCTTTCTTTATTCATCTATCTACATCCATCAGTCTGCCCTATAAACATTTCTGTCTCTGTAGCTTCTCTGCCAGCATTTAAAGATTTCTTATTGATTTCAAGTCTTGCTTTTGTGACAGTAATCCATCCTTCCATCCATCCGTCCATCCATCCATTCATCCTTCCATCCATCTATCCATCAATCGATCCATCATCCATCCATCAATCATTCCATCCATCCATCCATCCATCCTTCTATCCATCCATCCATTCATTCACCCATCTATCTATCTATCTATCTATCTATCTATCTATCTATCTATCTATCTATCTATCTATCTATCTATCTATCTATCTATCTATCTATCTATCTATCCAATTATTCATCCTTCCCTTTTTCCCTTCTTCTCCCTCTCACCTGAAGCCTGGACCTCCATGATGTACTGGTGTAGGTCTTGACCCTGCTGGATGACCTCATATGTCATGTTGTTCATGGCCAATTTTCTATCAGCGTGCCTCTGGAGCCTCTGTTCTACCAGACTGGGCTCCTCTGCACTGAATTCACTAGTCTGCCGTACCAGATCCTCGTTCCACGTGTCCAGTTCTGCAGTGACCTGCACATCACAGGACAGGGCAAAAAGTCTAAATTCATTCACAGTTAAACAGAGAAACAATACTTTATTACAAGAAATTGATTTAAAGTTTTGTATAACATTCATGTCATGTCAGGCTGACAATATCTTATTTGATGCAGTGTATCTGGAAAATGATTTACATTACCAAAAAAAGGTTTTCAAAAAAATACATAAAAACTTATTTAAACATTTGTATGTAGTTAAAGAAAGAATATAATTATAAATAAATATTAAGGATTTTAAGGATGAAATTTTGGAGACAAAAACAGGATAGAGGCCCTGTGGTTGTACTGTACCTGCAGAGACAGAAATGAAAACTGGCAAGTTCTCCAACTGGCTTGGAAAAACCTACCAGACAATTTCCTTCTAAACCATTTATTAATGTGCTAAGAAAGCTACTGTGATTGTAAAGTCACTGTGTGGCCACACAGTATATTGATGTCATTTTTGTGTTGTTAAACTACTGGTAATCAGTTATTTCATATACTGACACATGTCTGTATCAACCCACATAAAACACAAAAAAGTTCTCTGCTCATTTATTTTAAGGCATGTATGGATTGAAAAGTTGTAGCCTGTTGAAACAGCCAACAATACCACAAAATCCGAAAAGTACATGTACATTGTACATTTTTGTCATGTGTAATAAACAGATTGAAAATGAGCACAAATTCATGTCATATTTGTCACAGTAGAGAAAGTGAGCAATCTAAGCCTGATACATTACATGATATTACATATAAATGACAATACTGCTTGACCTCATCTGCTCACCTCAATTGTGTACTGTTCAAAGATGCGCAGTTGAAGAAAGATGTCTAGCTTAATCTTTCTTTCATGAAAGAGCTCCTCCATCTGACCCTGCGCCTCGTCCAGCTGCTGTAGCACACTCTCTATGTGAGCTATAGAACTGTTGTGGGGCATCTTATTACTGTTCATTGCTGAGTCTCTGTAAGAGAAAGGGTCTCAGTTTGATGTTTGTTTTGTGTGTGTGTGTGTGTGTGTGTGTGTGTGTGTGTGTGTGTGTGTGTGTGTGTGTGTGTGTGTGTGTGTGTGTGTGTGTGAATGCATGTGTTTAGTGTGTATAAACCTGAGTTGCTGAATGAGGTCCTCTCCCTCTTTAATGACGTTGAGCGTGGCCTCTAGTGTAGCGGCTTGCTGCTGCTGAAACTGTTTGATCAATTCTTGCACAGAGTCCACAGAGTCTGAGCACACCTCCTCTAACAGTTCCTTCTGCAGGTCCTCCATCCATGTCCACAGCTGCAAATACAAACAAATACAAAGAAATCAGATGAAGAACTGCATGGCCTCAATTTATTTGTATAGCGCTTTAACAATGGACATTGTCTTAAAGCAGTTTTACAGAACATAAGAAACATAATCCAAAATGTTTAATAATATAATCATTAATATAAATATGTATTTATCCCCAATGACCAAGCCTGAGGTGACAGAGGCGACTATGGCAAGGAAAAAACTCTCTTGAAGAAACCTTGCGAGGAACCAGACTCAAAAGGGAACCTCATCCTCATTTAGTGACAGTAGTGGGTGTGATTATAACATTCAGTCTGACAATTATGTATTGATAAGAAGGTTGTTGTCCTCACACCACATGTAGTTGGCATCTCCTCTTAAAATGTTCAAAAATTTCATGAAGTGGCACTGGAGCTCCAACTGGAGCTGGTACATCTTTAGATGGCTCAGGATCCTCACAGGGTTGACCTCTGCTCAATTAAGGTCAGAAATCTTCATGACACGGAACACAACTGAAGCTGGTACAATCACTGCATGTGGTTAGAAAAAGTGATGCAAGTGGAGAAGAATTAGTGTAGCTGCAGTTTAAAATGGCTTCAGGCTTTCCTGATGGGGCTGATGGCCATTGCAATATCAGGATGGTATTTGTAAAGACATTTGTTCCTTATTAGGAGAATGAAACACCACACATGTACACACAGGCTAAGACCAAACACTGACTTCAGTTACTTCAATAAATAATCTATTTCATAATCATTCCTGTCTTGATCTGTTTCCATGATAAGAAACTGAACCAAAAATATATTTTTCTCATTGCTTAAATTGCTTCCATCTTGGAACGATACTTTTTTCCACCCCTTGTCCTGCTGTGTGGATCAAATTAGCATCTTTATGGCTGCAGTTGAATACTTTCCCCTGATTTTTGCTGCGATGGATGATATTGTAGTGTATTTTAAAAAGGGCAATCATCTTCTCTACCTCCACCACTACAGCCAGAAATTTTAATGTTCTGCAACCTTATACAACATATACACATATACATTGAAGCACAAACTCTTTTCTTCACATATGAAGCTTGCTGGGATGCTGGGGCCAGAGAACATGATCTGTAATGATACAGTATCCCTGGTACAGAAAGTGTTAAGGGCTTTGTTTAAGTGCCCAACACTGGCAGCTTTGTGGAGCTTGAACCCCTGACCTTCTGATCAGTAACCCAGAGACTTAACCATTGAGCCCCAGAGTAGATAATGAGGTCAAAGGACATCTCTATCCAATTCTAATCCTGTCTAATGAGACAGTTCCAGATGAAATGCTAATTAATGTCCATCTAAACACAACTATTTCAGCTGATGTTCATTATCTGAGTAAAAGGCAAAACTGAAGTGGTACATCAGCGGATTATATCCCTTGAGCCGTTGTCTTCATGCCAGTACTGGACGCTATGGAGCTGTAAACATTTCTGAAATCCTCCCTTAAGACTCCCTGTTTAGCTAGGCGGCATTACCCAGCATACTTCAGGTACTTCTGCACCCTCAGGGGCAGAAGTGTAGATGTAGATTCAAGCGCAGGTCTATCACATACTGTACATGGCAACAATGAATAAACAAAGACGACTCTCCTTCAACACTAGGAAGCATTATGTTCATGAACTGATGAATGCTCATTGACTTCATCTTTGGAATCCACATCCCATCTATACAGCTCAACTTTGCTCTTACTCCAGATGATCTTCAGGAGCCTTCAGTGTAGCCCTGGACTGAGCTAATATCTTGTAGTGTACTGTTATCAGTCATGGGAGCTGCTCTGGAGGATACAAGGGCATCATATACAGTATAGAAACATCTTCTCCTTGGAGACTTGAGACCACTGGACACAGATATTTCTATGCTCTGCATTGTTTTAGCTGGATTTTTGGGCACATGTGGGGTAACTCCAACTAATCCACCACACACACACACACTCAGACCCCTTGAGGGAACATCCTGATAAGCCAATCCATAGCATACTGTGGTTCTTCCATTCGAAATTTGCAGGTTGGCCAGCTGTCGCTATTATTCTTTACAGATCTTCTAATGATGACTCTTCCTTGTCATCAGTAGAAGATTCAGCTTGAAATAATAACAATAATTTCAGTGCTACTGGACACATCCTGAGTGATGTAACTTGGGGTCATGGGGAGTTATGACCCATGTAAGATGATCTATGCTTGTGTCCAGGAGGCAGTATTAATCCATGGAGCATTTTAAATATTGATGAAAAACAAAATTGCACGCAAAACTTCAGCTAGGCTTAAAGAAAATTACAAAACAAGCTTTCATTACAGAACCTATCATCACATTCCCCAAACTACAGCAAAAAGGAATATCCTTCTGTCAGCACATTATCATGCAGAAAAGTTGAGCTAGTAAGCAGTGAAATAGCAGAGTGTGTACTCATGCATGTGTGTGAGCATAGAGAGAAATACCACAGATAACATGAATGATTTTATAATATTCAATCATTTTAAACCATTATCATCTCAGAAATGTAATCAGGTGGTTACTACAATATGTCACTATTGCGTGTCGCACAAGTGTCTAAATCCACCCTTAGTCGAACACATTTGGTGTAGTACAAGAGTGCCAGAGTAGTTATTGTGAAAACCAAACTATTTTAATGGAAGTGACACAATGCCTTTGGAGACATGGAGTTTCTCTCTTTTCATATAACCAGAAAAACAAAGTTAAAGGAACATATGAAACATCTCAAGGCTCTGCAAAGCTCCCACTTTTGGCCCAGAGAAAAAGAAAACATGCCATTGCTGGTGATTATGTAGTGCTGTTTTCTTGGCGGTTGACTGACACATCAAGATAAGAGTAAATAAACTGGAAACACTACTCATAGCCCCAGGCTTTTCCACACACAATGCACTGGCACAACAAATGACCTTCTACTGCTTTCAAAAAGTCATCTGTTTTTGTCATACAAATTAAATCCATCACAAATAAAAAAATATATACTGTATCTAAAAAAAAAACATAGAATGAAGCTAAAGCAATTATGAGAAAAGCATGAAATGTTTGTCATTTTTTGATGATTAACATTTTTTTTGTCCCGTAGCAGGAAGTATGCTCTAATCTATAAGAATCAGCAGGTATCTATATGAGCCTTCAAGTCAGTTATTGTTGGGAAAAAGCCATGAAGTTATCCAGCTTTTGGCAGCACTATAGTCCCAGAACAAGCACCCACAGCTCAGACCATGCTGATTGGTGATGTTTGACATATGGCAAATTAGCATGACTCGGGAAGATCTGATGTGAAAAATACCTTTTTTTTTTCACTGTGATGACATCTATCATCATGGCAACATGAATGGCAGAAACAAGATGCAAGCTATTTCCAACCGAATGAATGACTGTAGCTACAAATAACACTATTTTCTTTTCCTTAACAAATTTTACAGAACCGGTAATAATTCAACTTTTAAAGAAGGGATCATCAATTAGATTTGACCTGGAGCCCACATTTTGCAGCTTCTTACACCTCAACACCTTGCACACTCTCTCATTCATACTCCTGATCCTTGGACATTCCCTATGACAGATTGGTGCTCATTGTTTCTCCAGAATTGGATTTTTCTGGGTCCACCACCACCTTGACCAATGTTATCAAAGACTAATGAATAAATGATTGGCTCTTAAATAATATTCTCATCCACTCACCCACACATCTTCCTTTTCACATGCAAAGAAACGGTGACAAAATAATTCTAACATGTTTTAATATTAACCTGCTTTCACAATGATTTGTCAAAGATTATCATGTATATGACTTTCATTAGGTCTTGTTGGTATGACAGTATTACATTTTTCAACTCTGTCAAGCGTGTTGGAGTATGAGTTGGTAATCCTGGCTTTAAAGGGTTAACACATTCATAAGGTTTAGTAGCAGTACGTCAGGAGTTGCCATAGTAACCTTATTCACAGTCAATCAGTGTGGCCTCTGAATAGGAAATGCCATTTGCTGATTTTTCATCATAACAGCTTTGCCAAAGAACAATACAATCTCACTGAACTATCAGTAATAAGGAACTACCTACTATATCATCACACTTGTTTCTGTGTGTCAAGATTAGTAGAAATTAAGGATCAAAAATAATATTTCTTTTCTAATATCTTGACACACAATGGAAATGATGAATGGAAGTGTTCGCAGTGCAATGGCCCACTGTCTGTGTGTGCGTAAAACATTTATTTGTTTTTACCTGCACCTCAGATGTGATGTCAGTATTTATCAGCTCTTATTAGACCATGTAATCTACTTGATTCAAACTGGCACACTGGTAGATTTGGCATGAAGAGAATGACATGCTGATTAACACAAATACAGAATGAGTATGCACAACTTTCCCAAACTAAACACATTTCATTCTGCTCATGTTGATCTACTTCTTAATACTTAGACTAAGGTAGGAATCATATCAAACACAACACACCTCCTTTAACTAAGATACTAAGATAGTTTTGCATAGTTTTACATCTAGAATATCAACAGAAAATGTGATTCAGAAATGTCAGAACCCAAAAATCGATGGCCAGATATTAGCATACCTGTAGATGTGCAGCGTTTTTATAATGGTGTATGTACTTTAGTAAAAAAAAGGTCTTCATGCACGCTAGTGGAGGCTTTATACAATGATATACACTTGTAGCATTAAGTTCAACTCTCAGTGATATTTTCACTTACTTTATTAATAGAGTAACATTTTGGCTATTTAACTTTTTAATAGCGGTTTTCCTCATGTAAAACAGACTAATGTATAGCAAAAAGTTAAAACTTGCCAGAAATTCCAATCGTTAGTGGGACATTCTGGCCTTTTGTATGATTTTTATAAGAAACAAGAAAATCCTTAATTCGGGCTCTCAAAGCTCATGTATAGCAATCATAATAAAAACATACCCCAAACCCATTGTGCTCTGCCCAATTTTTGTGCTCTGCCCAATTGTTTTACAAATATAAATGTAAAAATCAGGAAATTAAACTGAAATTCTGATCTATCGTATCGTCTTTCGATCTCAAAAAGACAATCTGCCTCATCGTTCCATTTCATTTGGAGGGGATTATACTAAATATTATAATATTGTATACTACAGACATTAGCACATGATTAACTGACAAGCTGAGAAGAGAAAAGAGAAGAAAATGTTGTTTTATTGACCACAATGCATCTTTTATTATGTGTACTCAAGTTACACTATAATCAGTGGGCTGTTTGTGACGCAATATCCCAAAACACAACACAACCATAAATAGACAAAAGTGGAACACTCTGAGTGAGAGCTGTGGTTCATCCTGTACATAATCTCAGCCTCAGCATGGCATATCCTCCAAAGATCCAGGCAGAGCAAACCAGCATCCCTAAAGTGCCCGATAGAGCAGTGCCTTTATAAACTCCACAGTCACACAGACTAGACTAAAATCCCATCCATCAACCGGACTATAAAATAAATTATATCTCCGTTACAGAAGCCAAGCAGGGGGACAGTCAAACAGGGGACTCATTTTAAGAGAACTCAGTGAGATGAATGGTATCCACTCAGCTGGGACAGATGGTGCCTGCTCTGTTTTATAAAATATTTACTTTGCTGTGGCTGCATGAGTAATCGCATGTCCTTCTCTAAAATCAGTGTGCAAAGCTGAAAGATCAAAATGTGTCACTCGATTCCAGTAGCAGTTAGTTTTGTTGCATCTCAGTGCTGACAGGGTTTCATTTTTTATCAGTAAACATGCTCATAAACACACGCAGACGTGAACACAGATTCATACACATTCTGTAGTAAAAAACAATGTCACATCTGGTACTGATCAGCAAGTGTTAAACAGAGGAAAGAGTCTCAGCAATCTTATGTTATTTAAACCTTATCCCCATGAATGGTTGGTATGCTTGTCTCTATAGTTACCAGAAAGTCCACAAACCTGCAGACTACATTACTCAGCACACCTTCTTATTCCATTAGGTTTCCTATCGCTGAGATATTTCTGCACTTAGCTGATATAAGGTTACAGTTATTAGAAAGTGGTCCAAAGGGTAGTTTACCTCTTTGGTGTGTGTGTGGAAGGAGACGGACATGTCCAGAAGTAGTTTCCGCTGCTCCACCCTTCTTACAAAGTCTTGGATCCTAACCTCTAGGTGCCGTGCTGCCTTGTAGATTTCTTCCGGGTCGCACTCGCCCGTCTGAGCCAGCTGTTCGGCTGCCTCAAGGAGCTTGTCGGCATTCGTGTAGGTGTTCTGACACATTAGAAACCAGGACACATATATTTGTTAGACCACTGTCAGCATGTATAATACAGATAAGCAGAAATTTATACAGAAAATGCGTTCAGAAGTAGGAAACAGGGAACACACTACAGATGTTGATAGATGCCCTTTTAAACCATTCTGTTTGTGTTTAAACCATTCTGATTCACATACAATGTCGCTATAAAATAGATGATCACGTATTGTTATTTCTCATATAATAACAGCCATCTGTAAGACAAGCCTCTCCATGCATATCCCCAGATATTAGAGATTATTGTATTGCCTCATGTGCACCTGTGGTTCTCTGCTGGCCAAAGTGGAGTTCCTAGACTGCAAACAAAGTCTCCTAGGACAGTGCAGTTAAATTACACTGATGATATTTATTGAGCAAGACATAATTACAGGCCACTTTAATAAGAACACTAGTACACATGCTAATTCATGCAATTATCCACTCAGGCAATAATGTGGCAGCAGTGCATTAAATAAATTATAGTTATAGTGGCTTTAGTTGGCACAGGATAAATGAAACTGGGCAGCTGAATTTAGAAAAAGGTCAGCTGGTGCTGGCACATGATTGGCTGACCTAACAGACAGGGGGACAAGGGTACCTATTAAAGTGTCCTGTGATTGTGCTGTATACTGTATGTCAGTGATATTTTTAGTGTCCCAGATGTGAAAGCTTTGTGATTTCTGATTGAAAGGTTATTACTTCAAATCCCAGCAAGCTGTCCTTGGGCCCTGAAACAAAGCTGTTAACCCTGAAATCTTCAGCTCAGATGTAACTCGCTGCAGGGCACCTGCTAGACTGCGCAGGATATTATGTTAAAAAATATATATAAATTAATAAATTATATATATATATATATATATATATATAAATTAATAAATTATTATAAATTTTTTTAACCCACACACAGCATTTATTGTTTAAAAAAAATAAAATAAAAATCTAGACAAGAAAAAAAATCTCAGTACTTACATGCAATATACTGTATGTGTTATAAATATACAGCAACTCTCAGTGAAGAGATTCAACTGGGTCAATATTTGTTTGGAGGACAGGGTGGTATGCAAATTGACCAGGTGTATGGCAGACTCAGCCGTAAAAACTTTGAATCACTACATGCCTTCTGACCTTTCAGAAAGATCTTCATAATGTAGTGTCCATGTTTTAACTACATTTATTTTTATTTTGTGTAGATATTGGTATTCAATTCAATTCAGTTTTATTTTTATAGCACTTTCACCAATGGACGTCGTCTCAAAGCAGCTTTACGGAACATATGAAACATAATACAAAAAATTTAATATTATACAAAGATTAATATAATAGAAAAGCTCAAGATTAATATTACTTATATTTAAACGTGTTTGTATTTATCCCCAATGATCAAGCCTCACACCCTCGTTTGAGTGATAATGGAGGGTGTGATTATAAAGTGTTATAAATGTTATAAAGTGTTATTATGAATAATGTCCTTTCTATAGTCCTATACAGTCTGAAGGTTTGTGTATTGATTAGGATGACTCTCTTATTATTTCTCAGTCATGTTGCTGGTGGATTCTTTTCATAACAACATTGCTTTCCTAATAGTTTCATTGTACTTACTGAGTCAGTATGAATCAGTCTATGCACTAGAACTTTAGCTTCATCTGATATGATCTAGCCTCTCCTGGACACTCACAGCCCCTGGTTCCTGTTGGTCAAATGGTTAGTGTTCTCCAAAGCAGTGCACTGGTCTTCTGTGCCTTGTACTTATACTGAACTCCTACATAATCGCATATCACTAATGCAATCAAGAGACTTTTAACATTGGATGTCATAGATCCTTCCTCTGCACAATCCAATTTCCGCTGTTAAATCTCACTTTAGTAAACTTCATCTCTGATCATAACCTCCCTATTCGGGATCTGGCAGTTGAAGAGGAATTACTATTAGCTTCTCTCCATCTATTAGCCTGTTACTGTCATCCTCAATATGCTCATTAGAGGAATGGAGTTTTTTGAGTCTGAATTCTATCTGGGATCTTTGTAGCAGATAATGTATATTCATTTTAATAACATACTGGTGAATCTTCATGCACTGAACACAGCTAATATATCTTGTCTATTTATATCTTCAAGAAAAGATCTGCATGTTTGTTTTTGCTTTTATAAATGCCTATATATGCATGATCTGCAAATACCGTTCATCAAAATTTTCAAAACCATTTTTGAAAAAAAGACTTTCTACTCCAGTTATATGCAATGACACAAAGCATTAGTCAAGTTAATAAGTGATTCAATGACAAATTTAAATACACATATTATTTATGGAAAATTTGACTGCAGTATTTTTCTACTAGACAAAACATATTAAGTCTCGTCCTCCTGAAAACCTAAATCCAGCAAATAACTGTTCAATATTATTCAGTATCAGGATTACAGACTGTAATAAGACTGCCTTTAGTAATGGTGGTTACTTATGTTTAGAAAAATGGAAGCTTTCTATGCATTTTTTGTTCCTTACACAGCCCTTGTGAACCTAATGCACAGAAAATCTGTATAAAAAATATAAATAGGAATCTAATAAACCTGCCTGAATCTAGGAAGGTTGGTAGAAGCAGCTGGTTTTTATATTCATTTGACACTTTGAGGAATATTCAAGAAATATTCAGCTATGTACGATAAAATGGGCTGTGCATATAAAACAAAAAGGTCAGTAGAAGAATGTATGTCATTATGCTTTAAAAGCCCCCCTAAACATTAATAGGAGAGACTATAAATTGTCAATTTCTCTTTATTACACCATTGTTGAGAAACAATAGTGGTAGGAGATTTATACTGTAGATAAATATTTGCAAGGTATAAGCTGCTGAATTTACATGACTGCCTCCAGGCTGCTAGGCTGCAGACCTTGTCTATAAAATCCTAGATAACGTATAACATAGAGTTGAGCTGAAAATAAAGAATCTTTTTTTACTTTTACTCAGTGCTGTCACCTGGTAACCTTTTGTAAGCACCTATTATAGGTAATAAAACTTTTTGTGAGCTGCATTCATAATAGCAGCAATTAATAGTGGAAATAGTTCCATGGCAGGAAGTTAGACAGCTGTGGCATGCATTTTATTAGAAGCCACGTACTCATAGGCTCCACAATTAGAGAAAGACAAACCTGTGGATAGAGATATTTGTTTAATTAACTACATTTTGCATTTTGCAATTGGCGATTTTAGCAAAATATATAAAATAGCAAAATAGAGGTTTTTAAGTAAAGACCTCAACAATTAAAGATAAAAATGATTCGAAACCTTTAATGACAAAATGAGACCTTGTGTGCTGGTGCAGGATTAATACTACAGACAAAAAAATAGACTTTTTGACTAAGTTAAATATCTTTTATCCTTTTGAAACTTTTTATTACACTGTGTGAGCATTTTAATACTGACTATTTTTCTTATGGCTCAAACACCCACTCATACCGAGAGATTGTGTTATAACTGTGTGTAAAGTCTCCCACTGCTCTGTGTGAAAGAATCTTAGCGTGTAGTATTTTCAATCAATATTCACATAGATAGATAGGATAGGATTGAGTTATACACCATTATGCAGCTATTATAGTGTTACATACTATACTGTATGTTATCAAACCTAACATGAAGGCCTATAATGACCAGGAATGGTCAGAGTAGATTGGTGGATTACATCGGATACGATGACATTAGTACTAAATGGAAATAATTCTCGTAGTCAAAGCTTCGAGCAGATACAAACAATTCTGAGATCACACTGCTCATGTTTATTTAGATATGGCCCACTGCTGAATTCACACTGCCGTAAGTCAAAATGGAGTTTGTTATCTTCTGCAACTCAATCGCATGTGAAATAAATTAATTCAAACAAACAATGGTGATGTGATTGATTTGTGTTTGATTCGATAGAAATAATGTTGGAAGTATGAGTGTAACACAGTGACAGTATGTGTATCTGTAACTGCTTCACATATCCACGTATTATCTACATTCAGATTTAAAGTGTGTGACTTGAACCTTACACAACTATGATCCTGGAAGCAATGGAAAAACTCCTGAAATGTATTATAAGAAATATAGATGGTTGTATTTCCTAAAATATAAACAAGCCTTTAAATAAAGCACTCATGAACCTGACCAGGCAGTTACGATAGATAGATAGATAGATAGATAGATAGATAGATAGATAGATAGATAGATAGATAGATAGATAGATAGATAGATAGATAGATAGATAGATAGATAGATAGATAGATAGATAGATAGATAGATAGATAGATAGAAAACAAGAAAGCACCACCTATTGGTATCTGTATTTGCATCTGTTTAAAACTGTTCATTCAAAATAAGGTGTTTTTATTAGGTTTCGCCTAAACTAACCCTAGAACTTTCCATATGACTTGAGTCCTGCAAAAAATTGCACTTTTACAGCTGTGTCTGTGCCGTTACCTGCGCCACCTCCTCGAAGTCATCATGCCGTTTCTGCAGGGCCCTGGCTCTGTGCAGAGACTTGCCCACTCCTGTGTGTTTACTCAGGAAAGCCTCGCCATGATTTTCTATCCAGTCCATCACCTTTGTAAAACACAAAAATACACACCATTCCATTTAAATGATTTGAAACGACTCACTGAAATAATGTAATAAAAAGCTTTCTTATAAAAGAAATGTGTACTAATATTTTCTTTCCTATATTTGATTAGGTTCGTACCCAGAAGTGTTGGGACATGGAACACACACAGACACACAGACACACATGCATGCACAGACACACACACACACACACACACACACACACACACACACACACACACAGCGACAGTAATTGCCTCTTCACTCTTCCACGTAGTGAGCAATCAGTTACGTCTGTCTCTCTGTCAAACAAAACGCTGAAGCCACTTTATCAGCAGTTACATAAGAGGACAGCAATACAGAAACACAGTTTTGATTTCATTAGTGCTATACACAATCTAGCCTAACATAAACCATAGCCTGCGCAATCATAACCATAACATTATTAATTTGCCCTATGGCTCAGAGTAAAACACTGCAGAGAAACCGTGTTTATAAATATGAGAAGAAGCGAGAGTGTAGAGAGGCCAAAGACAGAGGATTAACCCAGTTTAGTTTTCGACTGTCTCAGTATGTTTCTGAAACATGAACACAATACAGACCCCATAGGGTGAGCTCATCTGAATGGGACGCAGAGTGTAGAGTCTGGATAAACAGACTTAGTTTAAACAAGTCTGCAGTCTCGATAGTTTAAATCCACTACTTCCTAAAATGAAAAAGATATCTAAATATACAAATCACATAATGTATGTACCTCAATGGAACTTTAAGAATTTCAATGTTAAATCCATCATGAAGATGTCTGCTGTTCTCTACACAATCAGAAGCTGGGGGAGTGACACAATTTTATAAATCATGTCAGTGGGTGTGGTGGCTTTTGTTTATGCATGGCTGATTACAGCATCCGCTGTCTGTTTTAAAAACATTCCATACACTTGCACGAACAGCGAGAGCTACACTAAATATAACAATAACACAAAATATAACTAAATATAACTTGCTAAGTTTAATGATTTGGCATTCATTCTGTTGCTCCAGTTCATGTTCAGTTCTGGCAATGAAATCATTCAAGGCAATGAAATCATTAACAAAAAAAAAAACAACCTCTGAATATTTAAATGTCTATTAGGTGAAACACTTTGTTACTACAACACTGAATCCCTTTAAGATCAAGTTACAGCTCAGGTGGATTCCACATTATATTTCATCGAATTTTCCAATAAACATATCGGCTTGAGCCTTGAGATGTAGTGTGTAAAATTCTTCATTCTTGAAGCACTCAACAGTATAAACACCCTAATTATGGAACTGATTACTGTTGACCATAGCTGACTGGTATAAATAGACTAGCAGGGTAAAGCAGGGTTTCTCTATTTCAAGGAAAATTACAATAAAAAAAGGTCAATTTTGGCCATTTCTGCAAAACAATTGGCTTAAAGTGAATCATCATTTGGATTCTGTGGGATCGAAAACAACAGCACCATATTGTGCAATGGTTGTGAGTGAAAAACACAATGGTATGGAATGATATGTGGGGCTTATTTTATTTTCTAGCTCTTCGGACTGTATATTCACACAGCCTATATTTGACAGTTGTTTTAAGCGATTATATTTGGTGTTCATTTTGAAACATGATCGCCCTAATAAAATAAAATCAAAAAAGTAATTAAACTTGTTTGTTTTCTTTGAAACTCAAACTGTCTTGACAAAATTTGCATATTGAACTCAAGTATACATTTATATGCCATGGTCTTGTGACTGAACAAAGACCAGTTTAACCACCTTATATTGTCTTACAGTGTTGGAGCTCAGTTATTTTATTATTTACTTATTTACTTCTATTCATAACAAGGTATAAGCAGTGATTCACAAGACACACATGACATAAAGTACATAAACATGATGCACTGCTTCTCCATTATTGGCTCTTTATTAATCTCTAGAAGTACAAAAAGCAAACATTGTCTAATCAAGTAGACGTTTCATGGTAAGAGAAATGATAGAACTGTAAGTTTTTGTGTGGTTTGAATGATAGAGCTTCCCGATGAAGAGCCCAACTTTTCTGCTGACCGTGTTTCTCGTTTAAAGATAGACTTAAAATTTTTGATTTAGAAAAACAACAGTGTTATTTTTTATGGTAAACTGTGCTATAATTTACATTTACAGCATTTAGCAGACACCCTTATCCAGAGCGACTTACATTTTATCTCATTTTTTTACAACTGAGCAATTGAGGGTTAAGGGCCTTGCTCAGGGGCCCAGCAGTGGCAGCTTGGTGGACGTAGGAATCGAACTAACAAACTTCTGATTGTAGCCCAACACCTTAATCACTAGGCTACCACAACACTGAATTTTTTCATTCAGTGTTGTACCCAGTATTCACTAATGTTGGTTTGCCTTTTAATGCTCTGCTTTCAAAGAGACACTGAAAAAATGTCTAAAAACAAATAAGTAGACAAATAAGGATGATGATGTGCATGACATACACAAATAATATGAAAACATTTAAAGCCCTCCAAAAAATGTTGCTTTTCACCCTGTCTGAGAATAAAACAGGCTCCACACACTAGAACCTATGTGTGAGAACAGAAAGCGTACTAACAATTTTGGCATACAAACCAGATGCAGGTTTCCCCAGAGACAGATTTAAAAAATGTTGCATGGATGATTCAGTTTCTGTAGCTCTAGACTTGAAGAGTTTTTCAGGACTGTGTCATGCTCATCCGCATAAAAATAACATTCAGATACCCGGTGGACATTTTCTAATCTTAACCAGACTTGTGTAAGGGGAGTTATGTCTCTGTGTCTTAATCCGTTTATAATTTAAATGGTGAGAGAGATCACGTACCTGAAGACATGCATAAGGTTTACTTTTGCAAAATATGGCGAAATCTCTTTTGCATTGCAGCTGTAAAATTGCATAGATACAATCTTGTAGTTTTTATCTGTGGTGTGGACAACATATGGAAAGATACCAGAAAGAAGAGTCTATAATTTACATTACTACTAAGAATATGAGATGAAGGAAAGGATAATATGCCCGGGTATTTGTTCAGTCTGTTCAGTCCTCACTGACATTCGCAGTTCAGATCACTATTCTGACTTCAGGTAAAGTTGTACATCCCCCTCACATTTCTCCCACACATTCCCTCCTGTCTCTCTGATCTTTAATCAGCACAATCATGGCATCAGATTTATCGCAATGACAGAGGACAGAGGTCACGGCACATATGTTCCACTGATAACCCTTTAACAGTAATGATGGACAGAAGTCAAAGAGGAAAGGGACAAAGTGTTCTCGAGCTTCATCTTTCTAATCTCACTTACTAAACTGCACAGAAATGTGGAGACAATGCTGCTGATTTACTGTAGGAGGGTGGGGACGTCCAGGTTCCTCCAGTAGTCCATAAAGCATGTTCTACGGGAATGTGGTTTTATTTATTTATTTATTTATTTATTTATTTATTTATTTATTTATTATTTCTTTACTGTGGTGTATGCAACAACTGAAATAATCAGGGCTCTCATGTGTATAAAAAAGTATTACAATTATGAGTCTATTTTTATTGCAAGTGTGACTTGAAAGGATTTGATCCAAACAAGTAGGTCAATAAACAATATGTGATCTAATGTGTTCAGTAAGTGGAAGATTCAGGAGTTGAAGATTGTAGAGCTCCAGTAATTATTACTGGAGACTATTACTGTACTCGTTTAAATATTGATCCAAATATCTGAACACTGCTGAATAATTTGTGGGATTTATTCTATGGTTAAAGGTACAGTACTAAAGCAGATGTGTTTATACAGCACATTTTCAGGTTTCCTGGATCAAAACTTTTGTTTCTGTCTTTGTTCTTCTTGTTTTCCTCATGGGGTTCCTCTTGGTTCTCAGTTTTCTTTCCCGTTTCTTAAAAACCTGGCTATATTAAATTTGCTCCTAAATGTGAATGAGTGTGCAAATATGTGTGCATGCTGCCTTGTGATGGACTGGTCAACCATCCAGGGTGTATTTCTGGCTTGTGCTCAGTATTCCCAAGATAGGCTCCACAAGGATAGGATATACTATAGAAATGATTCCTGAACATGAATGAGTTAGTGAAAATGTTAAAAACCCTATGACAGATCAACAGAATTGGTTTAGTTTCTGACCCAGCATACTGTAAGCTATGTACTACTCTGAGTCTATATCTTGCAACTGAATACACACAAAAGTGTTTCTGCAAACATTTACCTGCCATTTTCCTCACTATATTCTCAACAGCTGGAGCTTTTAAGTTTCCAACATAAACAAATAAGCAGGTTTCTAGACTTGCTTAGGGTGGCCTTGCACATACCTCTTCTGCCTAGTATATAAATCCACTCATCTGAGCATTCCTCTCGAACCTGTACCTGGGAGGTCCTGTTTGCTCAGCCTGAATACCTGGCATAGTTGGTTTACTTACCTTTAACTGCACACACTTATGAAGCTATTTAAGAGCTTGATCCCTGCCTAGATTAACAAACTTTTCAGAAAGCGTATTAAAAATAGAACACGGATTTTAGCTATACAAATACTCAAGCATGGACCTATATAGAAACAGACCAATCAAATAGCCATTTATAAAACAGCAATTATAAGAAAGCTGGACAGACGTGATGAGCTGGGTAAGATTAATTTTGCATTAGATAGAAGCATTGCTGAATTAAGCACCATATGGATTTAATCATCGTAACCGATTCGGGTAATTTACTCTCAGATACTGCGATGTTAATGTGTGGGAACCTGCACAACATTATACAGTGCCTCTGAGAGCTTCATTACCTGGCGTTATGGTGTGTAAAGAGGTGATGAGATATGAGAAAGGGGTCTCAATACACACCCTTTATCTTCCACACTGGTCTCTCTGACTTAGTGTAGGAGACCTGGACATTTATCCCAGCTTCAGTGAGCAATGTTTGTAAAGAGCTATGTAAAGGAATTATAGGAAGACTACAATAAGTCAGCCTGAACATGAGACAGGAATAACTGATTAGGCTTTTAACAAAGCCAAACTCGTGTCAGCTGGTCTCGCCTCTGGGCTACAATAAGGTTGGCTTTGCTTGTGCTTTTAGACTCTTTGACTTATTGGGCTGTGTTCAAATCTTGATTTGGCCTGTAGACCTCACTAGATATGCATTGGCAGCACTAGAGTGAATGCAGGCTCACACGTTCTCGCTGCTGAAAAAGCCAGCATGTCTTTAGGGTGAAATCCAGCTCACAGTCACCACTGGCAGATATCCAGCCTCAAAACTATTAGAGGGAAAAAATGCAGTATGTAAAAATGCAGAATGCATAATTCTATACTCATGGATAAGTGCTGACAGAGCAGCTCGTATAACATTATGCACTCTTAAATGCAGAATCGATTAAAGCACATTTAGGAGGAGAAAAACAATGTTTTTGGAATTCTGTAATAAAGTCATTAAGGACGAATTCAATCATTCAAATGATGTGTATAGACCAGGGGTCCAATCGTATCCAGGAAGGGCCAGTGTGGTTGCAGGTTTTTATTCCAATCAAGCAGAAGCCACAGATGAGTCTAATGAAAGCCAGCCATAACCAATTAAACAGGCGGAACAAACTCCTGCTTGATTTGAGTGAAAACCTGCATCTACACCAGCTCTTTGCAGATAAGACTGAATATACTGTAGAAGAATAAACACAAAGTTCATACGCTACGATCACCAGAATAGCTAAAGTATTTCCATTAAAAGTGTTTGTTAAGAGACCTGTAAAGATGACAGTTGATTGGGGATGGCAAATATTGTATGACTGTGAATTTATATAAAACCTTCACTGTTTTAGGCTGTCAAATCTGACCCACAACATGCCACTTTGTGTATATACAGTACAGTACATCACTGCACACGTTATTAGTACCACATATAAAGTTATTCGTTTTATACTATTATCTGTTCAGCCTCACGTGAGAACAGTGCAATGCAAGTTCCTAAGTCAACAGTTAGTGTATATGTGTGTGTGTATCTATTTATGTGTGTACAATGGACCCTGATCTATTGAACAGCGAGATGTGGTTGATTTTGTTTATAAGTCATAAACTTATCCTTACCTAACTATCTAAAAGTTTCAGAAGCAGCAAGTAACATGAACTGCTGGTGACCAAATCTGGTGGTACAGTATGAGTGTGTTTATGAATTTGTTTGCATTCTCCATTACCTGCTGCACATCCTGCTGGAATACACAAAGCTGTAGTCTTTGGTGCAGGCGCACTTTACGATGCTGCCAGATACTTTCCAGGCGCCGATGGTGATGCAGAACTTCATGCACCACATCCAGTATGCAGTGCACTGCTTTAGAGTAGTTTGCTGTGGCAGTCAGGGACTCAGAGTTGCCAGGACTTAATGGCCGCTGCAGTACATCTAGCAAAGCCTTTCCATCCTGACTCACCTGAGGAGAGAGACGGAATTAATAAAAGATGACTAGAGAGAAAAAGAAAAAAACAGACTAAGACAGACATAAACCTCACAATGCAAACACTGTGGCATGATAAAAATCTAATACTTTTAAACAAAGTGAATCAGTGACTTGGCTCAAGATTTACTCAAACACTCTCTATTTATCATTATAGTTTTCTCTTGCAAAGTCAGAGAGCAGTTTAACTGTAAGCGCTTTCTTTAGTTTAGTTTTATTTATTTATGAAAAGAACACACAGATGGCAAAATCTACAGAAAGGACAATAATAGATTTATTTTGCATTCATTTTTAGAATTTGCTCCATGTTTAATATATATCAAATGCAATATATTTGAGACAGTGAGCTCTCAATGAGGATGTAATCCTTTTTTAAGCTTTACAGCTAAACCTCCCAGAATATCCCATGCACACTACAGCTCTGATTGGATCAGTTATGGCAATCAACAGTATACTTAAGAGATCAAGTGAGAATGTGTAATGTCAAAATTGTAATTCATCATTCATCTTAAGCCCTTTAAAAAATATCCATGTTTCTCTCCTCTGCAAAATAAGGTTCAGCATTGTTATATGTGGTATGTAGGAGATTCATATAAAGCACCACAGGATAAAATCAGAATTAGAATCGACATCTTACTGACAATGCTGACCTTTTTTTAACCATACTAAAAAATGCTGTTTGGAAAAAATAAAGTCCCTAAGCTCCAAAATTGAGAAACCGTACAACTAGAAATCGACATCTTTGTTTTTCCAGAGAATGAAAAACATGAGGATTTAGCACAGATATTCAGTTGATACAGTATGTCCAAGTTTCATGGATCAACTCTATCCGCAAGCAGAATGTTATACCAAGATCTGCATAAGAAAACACTACAGAGCATTTTTCATCCTTTTAAACATAAAATACAAAAAACCCACAACCCATGTAGCCCAAAATCAATAACAGACTCATGTAAAATGTTTCATTTTCTGTAATTCAAATTCTAAAATTTAGATTATACGATATATCTATATATCTACCAGTTGATTATATGTGGAATAAGGCACAGGATGGTGTGATGCCACGTCAAGCAGACGGTCATTATCAAGCCCAAAAGCCATTACCAATGTTGATTATTTTCCTGAACTGTTTTTCATTATTATGCCACATCAAGTTGCCAATTACAGTTATTATTAAAACTAATTAAACAAAGCCATGTCATACATTTTTATCGCTTTCTTGTTACATGTAATATTGAAACTCTTTACTATTTATATTATTCTACAATGTTTAGTAGAACATGTGCAAACAAGTTAGTTACTGTGAATTTAATCTCTCTCTCTCTCTCTCTCTCTCTCTCTCTCTCTCTCTCTCTCTCTCTCCCTCCCTCCCTCCCTCCCTCTCTACATCAGCCTATCTTTGTTTCTGTCTCTTGATGTGAATAAGACAGAAATGTTTGCAGTCCTGGAAGTGTAAAGAACATCTCCCAACAAACAGTTTCACCATGTTCATAACTATATCTTTGTCTTGTCCATACTGAAGTTTATTTTATCTTAATTTCATCCATGCTTATTTATTTTGCGTATTTGTGCCTTGTCTTTTATTTATGTTCTTGGAACACTTTAATATCAGTAAAGCGTTATCCTATCTTATTTCATCGTATTATATCATCACACATGTTCCTGTGTTACATACAGTATGTATATCACTTATATGTGTTGTTAAAGAGAATACATCAAATCATTCTGACCAATCAGTGTGAAGAATTCAACAGCACTATAGTATAATGCACACATACAGTATTATGTAAAAAAAATATATATATAGACTGTTAAAATTATATAAAGACATTTCTCATAGTAAAGCCAGCTGTGTACCTCTGTGTAAGCTTGTGTGACCTGTTCATACAGAGTCTGGTGGTGGTGAATGGCACGCTCCAAATCCTGCATCTCTGAGGGAAGACCTCCCTCACTGCACATTTTACACCAGGCCTCCACACCTGAGAGGAACTGGATATACACACACAATCTCAGCAAACAGAATTGGCTTGAATTTACAAGAGAAAGTACATACTGACAACAAGCTATTCTGCAACCAAAAACAATCTTGAGTCTGCTTTCATACTGTAGGTTTGAAAAAAATCCAAAAGCACCCAAAAGCAGAATAAAATCTATGACAGATTTACCTGTTCAGATTTCTGGTGGAAGACTGCAGACATGGCAAGGATGGTGCTGCGTTCATCAAGAGCTGCAGCAAAACTCTTCCACTCCTGATCGAGTTGGGCACTGATCTGTTTAATCTGCTGTGATGCATAGTGACCTGCCTCGGACAATCGTGATGCCACAGACATGATCCGGTTTATGTTCACATAAGCATTCTGAAAAAAGAAAAGTAAAAATTAAAATGAAATATAACAGAAAAACAGTGCAGGTTATCAGTCATTTTTATTTCAGGACATCTGCAGCTATCTACATCTGTAGTTATTATATAAATCCCCAACTTTACGTGAAAAAGTTGGCACAATTGTCTATGAGTCAGAAACTAAACAAAACAGACACCAACTTTGTTTCAACAAACAGTCAAAAGATGTTTCAATAAAAAAAAAATATAAATTTCTACTTTGAATGTGACTTCTTTTAAATATTTGAGGTTAGACTATATTGATGTGATTGCATTTTTGTCCAAAAGCTCTTTATATGTTATATATTATGTGATATATAGTGGTATTTATCTTGTTTGTTTTTTTAACAGAACAAACACAAATTAATAGATAAACACTGTATGGTTGCATAAATAGTTTGCATTCAAAAACAATTTCTTGCTCTTATTATCCTTGGTTCCAGACTTCCTTATGTACAATGCTCTGACCATAAATTATAACATTAATGTAAAATATTATTGCACATCATCTGCCTGAACAACTTTAATATTTGTTGCTGTATTACACAATATTATTGAAAGAGCTTCTGTAAGGATGCACACAATGCACAAATACTACAGTAAGAGATGAATCTGTATGTTTATGAAAATGGACGAACCATGGAGTTCATGGCAAAGTGGTTGTGCTGCGTCTGAAGGTCTACAGCGTGCTGGTAGCTCACGCCGATCTCAGTGTGGCTCTGCAGGAACAGCTCTTTATTGTGACTGATCCAGTCGAACATCTGCAGAGAGAACCGATGGGTTATGCAGAATCTTTCACACGCTCTACACACTCCTCCTGCTGCCGAGACAGCTCCTCTCTCATTTTACAAAAATATGAGTACAGGGTTTGAGGTCAAACTAACTCAGCACCATTTCTAACTCCTCGTCCATCTACGTCATATTGTTATTGCGTGAAAATTTCATTAATCAAAAGCAGTCACAGAAATCTGTGAGAGAGAAGTAGTAACAGGACTAGAAGTGAGAGGGTTCGTTGAGATGAAGTGTGAGAACAGTGACAGAGGGGTTATTTGCTTGTATTGTGTGTGTTGGAAGTGCACTACCATGACAACTAGCTGAAACACTTGGATGGAACATCCTTGTATGAATTTAAGGTCTGAAAGCATTTTTCTTACCAGGCATATCAAATTTCTAAAATCAATTCACATTCTACTTCTGTGTCAAAGACAAAAAGCTGTTAAAACTATGGGTAACATTTTTGTAAGAAAACATATATAGGGTAAGATAAGATGTCATTAACTGATGTTAATAACTGGTTGATGAAAGTCAAATGAAACACTTGTAAAGTAAGCTGTAGGTTTATTTACTATGTATTAGTCTTATATGAGTAATAAATGGTTTATTAGCAATAAGTAATCATCTGCAAAAAAAAAAATCTTATTAAACCCGTCTTATACCCAATATTGATTTATAATAAATAAAAAAAACACAATTTATTAGACTTAATTCTTTATATTAGATCTTCAGGTCCTAGGTAGTGTGAGGTGACTGTATTTTATGGAGCTAATAAAGCTGAAGTCACTAATACTATATGTTTTTTTTCTTCTCTCTGTTTAAGTAATCACTAGGGAATTAAAAAGACGGTTTTCAATAAACTGCAATCACCTTATACTATATAGGACCTAAAGCTAAATATAACATAGACACGTAAAGTCCAATAAAATGTGATTTAAGCTCTTACAAGCAAGCTAAAAAATAATAAGACTAATCCTTCAAACCACTTCCAACATATCAGACAATTAAAATATTTCTTAAACCACACTGGAAACCAGATATATGTTATATCTAAACAAATATGTTTAGAGTAGTTAGAATGAATATTTGCACATTTCCAGACCACACAAGCATTATCACTCTGCTTTATTCATTATTTTTGACTGCCTAAGGAGCATCCACAGAGTCTGATCAGCCTCAGTACATATTGATAGACATGGCTTCCCTACATTATATATTAAAGTCAAATGACAGATTAATCTAATCAATATATCAGTTAAAACTGGAGTGTAAATTAGTGTTATGATTTACATAATAGTTATCTTCACGCAATACAGCTTGGCACAACGAATAACTTTCAGCTTTGATCATTTCAAAACATACCAAACGTTCACTGTCTTAACAGTCGACTCTCAATTTACACTATGATTAAAATTCACATATTGTTCTTGAAAGAAATTTAATCACCACAGCAAAATCCCCTTTCCTGGGGCATTTCAGCTTGTCTGCCAGATTGTTTCCCCAACACCAGATCTTTATTGAAAATCTTCCACTACAGAGCAGGGCTTCAGAACAGATCTACGGACCAGCCCTAAAGGCATCCACCTTATGTCAAGAGAATTATCTCCAGCCTAAAGTGGGGGAGATCAAACATGCCGTAATCAGAGAGAAGGAAAGAGGGAGGTCAACCCCAAGCCCACACTCTTAAAGAGAAACACACATGAAAGTCTGCAGCCATTCTGCTCTCCTTTATTACTGTCTTTGATCTGGAACTGTGGAGATATAAGCAGTTTTCAGTGGGATTACAGAGAAAGGCGTTCAACAATAGCCAATGAAGGGGGAAAAAAACCTTTTAAACTCCAAATGTGCCAAATATTAAGTGTAGCATGAAAAGTGTTCTGACTTCTAAGAGCAGGTGCACCACTAAACTGCTGTAGAGCATGACAGAGAGAGAGAGAGAGAGAGAGAGAGAGAGAGAGAGAGAGAGAGAGAGAGAGAGAGAGAGAGAGAGAGAGCGCACGAGAGAGAGAGAGAGAACCAGGTCAGTGTGGCACAGACCAAGATTCTGAAGAAAACACTGAGGCGGTTCAAATAATTCTAACAGTGAGTTACAAGCTAGTTCAGCTGGTTCACTTTGTTCAATTAGCTGTTGTGTGCTAGTGTGATTCAAGCACACAGTATACTCTCATATCTAACCTAAAAATATATCATATCTTTGCACCCTATTTTTTAAAATGACCTTTAATGAGTCATTTTCCAAAAAAAATTAAATGCTACAGAAAAATGCATATCAGAAAAAGAGTGTGATCAAAATCATTGGTAAAAAGACTAAATCTACATCCACTGTAATATAAATATAAAGGCTGATACTATATTTATATGTTATATTAAATGTTATCCAAATCATCTGGAATTGAACTGAATCTGCATGTGGATGATCCACCATAATGCTGATCATTTTGCTCTAATATCAAGTTTGAACTAACAAACACCTTTTAACTAACACACTGGAGCAAAAACAAGAGTTTTCATTGCACTCTTCTCCTCTCTTCCATCTTCTCCACGACATAATGGTGCATCAACATGCCAGCTCTCAGACACTGCTATAAAAGATGCATTATTGCTTTGTTCCAAAACATATTAATCTCCAAGCATGGTAAAAACAAACTACTCCAAGTTTATTACTAAATTATACCATATGCTGTGACAGTGTTGATATGGAACACTGGTTAGGGAAATGCTTTATTAGAGCATCGAAACTCTACATACAACACAACACAACACGACACATTTCAGTGTCCTGGCTCAGTGTGATATCTTAGTATATCAGTGAATTTCATTTTCACTGTTTTGTATTCAGTCCAAGGACACTGAAATGTGTAATAATGTACACACAGGGGGCTTGTTTTCATTCTGCAGTAAAAATGAACATGAAAGCCTATATTTTCAAACAAGTGGAACCCCTGGGTTTGTGCTATTTACAGCATGGTTTCATAGGAATATAGCTATCATTTCTGTGGCTACTCATCCATCTTCTTTTAGCTCTGCCCATTTCACTGCACTGTGATTTTACACCTCTTTTATCACTTCTTGGCCTATTTTTAAGCATGACATTCGGCAGAAAAAGAATGACTAATCCAATCCTAAAAGCTAGACTCACTGCAGGTTCACTTACTGAAGCATCTGGTTTAAAAAGACCCCAATTAAAAAGCAGGGTATTTATGTGAGATATCGCAGGTGATTTGAAAGGTATATTGATGCATGAATTATGTCACATGCAATTTAGGTATAGCAAGGTAAGAAATAAAACGTGATGGGACGTGTTGTTATAGGAAAATAATGCACGCTTGGTTGATGTAAAGCGTTACAACCACAAAGACAATAACTTTCCTAAAACACTTTCCAAAGTGCTTATCTTATATCTTATCCACCAATTGGACAACAATTCCGATTTATAATTCGTTAATGCATGTCAAGTGGTGTTTTTAGGCATTTACAGTTGTACAGAATGTTATGTGATATTGGTGAGACATGTATAAATACAAAGACTTGTTTGACGTACACATTTAAACACACACATATATGAGGAGGAACATTATAATAAGTAGAATGACAAAGACTTTCTGCTATTTTATATCTGCATGAATGTGGAAACAATATGCAATGTTGTTGTTACAAGATAAAAATCATATTTTCCTTGTTTAATCTGGTAAAGCACTATTGTTAATTTACCATCTTGTCCTGAGCTATAAGCTTGTCCAAAACAAGAAAGCTCCTGAAAAAGTAAACATCATAAAGCTTGCTCACCTTCTCAGCATCTTGCTCAAAGAGCCGAAGCTGAAAACACTGATCCAGCTTGAGTTTCCTCACGTGCCACATCTGGTGCAGATGCTGCCTGGTGCTGTGCAGCTTATCAAGCAGGCTGGCAATTTTAGGCACCACACTCTGAAAGTCTGCGCTGCCTGAGATGCAGTTCCGGCCAGAATAACCATCACTGGAGCGGATGCACTGCAGCAGCCTCTGGCCTTCTCTGTCCAACTCCTCAACAGGAGCCTTCATCACCTTCTTCTTCAGCTGCGTGTGTTCCTCGATAAGCCTACGTGAGCCCTCCACATCCACTGGGAACTCCTTCTTAGCCAGCTGCTCCTGCAGCTCCTCCAGACGTGAGAGGAGGTGCACAGCACTGCCTAGAAACTCTTCAAGTGCCACTCGAAGTTCCATCCACTCCTCGTGATTGTATTCCAGAGAACCCTCAAAGTCGTCTGTTAACTGAGATGGGTCCACAAGCTTGGTCAGACCTTCCACTGACACCATGCTAGTCTACCAGCAGCAGAAAGAAATACATAGAGAGGTTATTAGAGGAAAATGAACTCTAGTGACTGCTTTTAGAAAAATACATGTGGGACGATTAAAGCCATGGATTTACATGCACTTTAAAAACAGATTGGGTGTCACACTCTTGCTGTTTTTTTATTGATTTGTATAGTGACTATTAAATTTGGGGAATGCACATGAAACAACTGGGGACCACACACTAAATAACTAGGGACCACAGACTAAATGATGGGTATCACACACAATAGCGCCTTGGGATCACTCAACTTGTGACTTTCTGCTGAACTGAAATCCAAGTCCCAAAAACAAGAGTGTGCCTCGAGACAGCAACAGCAAAACAAACACGGAGCTGCCACAGCTCACATTTGCTGATTAGAACACTGTACATATTAATACATGCAACAAAAAAAAGAGAGAAAGGAACATTATTCCTTGCCCATTCAGTTGTGTTAGTACTCTGCAGCCACAGTTTCCTCCTGTAGCTATGAATCCTTATCTGACGTGTTATTCACTTCCTGTATTTAATAGTGTTTCTGACTATTGTCAAAATCCATTACATCTAAAATTGGTATGGAATTCAAATTTTTTTGGTTTGAATATCAAGATAAATAGAGTCAGTCACATGAAAAATGCTCTGATACAAACACGACCCCCACCAGGTGATATATTGTGACGTAAACCTAGTAATGTACTTACATTAATGATCAAACCTGGTGGGGTGCAGCCTGCATATTGTGATCTATAGAAGCTAATCTTCTACAAAACAAATAACCTGACAAAAACATCTTAAGGCGTTTGAATATTATACTTAACATAGATTGTGAGGTGGCTGACCTGGGTACACAGAGCAGTATCATTTGTCATGGAACATTGAAGCAAGCATCGAAAGAAACTGTTATGTGTGCAAGCACTGAGCACTAGGACATGCATGCCTAGGGTCTACACTTTGCTTACAATTCAAGGCATAATTAACAGCTTCTTTCCTCCATTAACAAAAAAACATGCTCACTGATATTGCTCTACACACACAAGTTGAGTATACAGTACTTGTGCTCTTTATTAAAAATACTGTTTAAACTGAATTACATGAGTTCACTGCTAGCAGCTGCACCTTTTTAAAAATATAGCAGTTTTTATACAAAGGTTTTAAAGCTTTGGTGTTAAGCTAATCTGTACCTCAAAGGTGAACTTGGCACTGCCAAAGTTGGTCTTCTGTTTCTGCCAGAAGTTGTCAGGTTTGATGATGAGAGCAACACAGATCTCAGCTGGAAACGCTTCCTGCAGGGTCTTCAGTAACGGCTTAATCAGGTCCCACTTAGAGCCACGCATATCAATGATCACGGTGAAACCCCGCTTACACACATCCTCACTGAGGAGAGAAAGAAATAGAGAGAAAGAAATAGAGAGAAAGAGAGAAAGAGAGAGAGAAAGAGAGAGAGAGAGAGAGAGAGAGAGAGAGAGAGAGAGAGAGAGAGAGAGAGAGAGAGAGAGAGAGAGAGAGGGGTATAGTGAGAGATATGAATCAATATGAATTAAAATCTAAGAGATCAACACTACTTAATCTACCAGACCCTAATTATGTAAATTAATAGCTTTAACACCCAAAAAAAAGTGAGACAGAGAGACAGAGAGAGAGAGAGAGAGAGAGAGAGAGAGAGAGAGAGAGAGAGAGAGAGAGAGAGAGAGAAACGGTATAACCATGTGAAAAAGGCTAAATTCACCAAATTTCAAAAACCTATTCCCGAAACAGTCAAATAGAAGTAAATTCAGCTTGTAATAAGATTTTTTTTTTTTACGTATATAGACATCATACAGCTCACACAACTCTTTTGAAATCCCAAATCCACTTTTCATATATTCTTTGACAACTGGTCTCCATTTTCACTGGTCTACAACCAGAGGCTACAATGCAGCCAGTCTATATTTAGTATTTGCCTCAGTGGAAGAACACTGCAATTGGGAGATAAAAATATGTAATAATTGCCTGCTTCTCTGCGTGTGTTTCAGTCGGGCCGGGGATTAATACAGCACACAACACATGTCTAAAGAATATCATTAAATTCATACAGGCTCTGTGATCATCAGCAACATACAGTATGGCATGATGTTTTCTGCTTTATATGGATCACTGGTGTACAAAACAACTAATAATGTTCAGAAAGTATTAATACAGGTAAATGAGAACTCATTATACTGAAGGGGGTGGTGGTTTTGGCTTTTTTATATTCAGCTCATAGAGTTTATAGAAAATGTTGGTGATATTTTTGTGACATTTTGTATCAGATCAGTAAAGAAGGCGCTCTCTATAACCTAATGATATAATTGTTAAAATGGTTATACAGTACATCAGTGTGTAGATTCTTACAACAGGTCAGTACTATAGCCCACATTTACATTTACAGCATTTGGCAGATGGCATTATCCAGTGAAACCTAAATTGAGCTCATTTATACAACTGAGCAGTTGAGGGTTAAGGGCCTTGCTCAAGTGGCAGCTTGGAGGTCATCACAACCTTCCAATCAGCAGTTCAATGTTTTAAACACTGAGCTTCCACTTCATTCATTTTGAAGCACTGCTCTCCAACAACACCATGTACAATGTAATCCCTGGTTCTGTCCTAAGTTTGAGTTAGTGTGTGTGTGTGTGTGTGTGTGTGTGTGTGTGTGTGTGTGTGTGTGTGTGTGTGTGTGTGTGTGTGTGTGTGTGTGTGTGTGTGTGTGTGTGCAGGGTGCCCTGTATATCCCACATACAGAATGTAGTCCCAGTACAGGCCCATTGTTCCTGATGCTGTGTTTAGGTGCTGGATCCTCCCTGACCGCTAATAATCAGTTACTGAAAGTGAGTGTGTGAGTGAGTGTAATAATGTAGTTTGAACAATAAAAAAAAGGAATAATACTGATTTACAATGACTATGTATTTGTTAAATAATCAACATAATAATTAACTATTACAGAAAAACAGAAACATCTTGTCCAATGCACATTTATTTTGGAAGACCTTTCAGGTTGCTTTTATATTCAATACAATGTTCTGAGGATAGGACCATCATATTAACTTATCATAGTCTTATCAACCAATAAATATCAGTTTCTTGATAAGAAAATAAGTCATTTTGAAGAAATTATCATTCTGACAATTAGTATACAACAAAAAAATACTCAAAAGGCA
>NC_062523.1:15615719-15625719 GCF_022655615.1 Tachysurus fulvidraco
TACACAGTCCCTGGCTAAAGGACAACTATACACCAGAAACTATAGACTTTTCTACTTTTCATAGTGTTTTTCCAGGGGAGGTTAAAAAATATTTGCACATGGATATTTTTTAATTGATCTGTCAAATTATGCTAAAGTTAACTGAATCACAGACATTTGTCATAATGACCATAAAGCAGCGTTTACAGTAGCTGATCAAAGAATCCACTCACCTGACACAAAGGCCACTTTATCTTTCAGCACATGCAACACATCACTGGCCTTTATCCCTTCACTCCTGTAAGATCCTGCAAACACGAGAAAGAGGGAGAGAATAAGAGATTACTCAGTCTGCTTTCTACTTTAATCTCATTAACAGATTACAGCATTCCACTACAGCAACATAGACAGCAGGAGTTGTCCAACTTAAAATAAATCCAATTCAAACGATTGTCCAGACTTTATTTGATAACATATTTGAAATTTAGAAAAAAGTATTTAAAATAATTGAAATAATTGTAAGTATATAAATATATGTATATATATTGTTTGTAAGAGAATAATTCTGAGGTGTGATTCTCATTCACAAGAAACCTCATATGAACAGACAGCAAAGATTGTGGGCGTGACTGACTCTAAAATACAGAACTAAACACACACACACACACACACGCACACACTGTCTGTGGTGTCTTTTGTGTATGTTGGCAGGGGATGGAGTGTGAGTAAGTGGAACATGTGATTGGTGGCTCAGTGAAGCTCTGGAGCTCAGCTGTGCCTCAGTCTGCTGGCTTACCAAACCACCATCATACACATGCTTCCATCAACACAGTTCCACAAGTGCATTAGTTAAAAGGGTCTAATGCAGATACTGTCTTAGTGCTTGGATTTGGATTTAGAAGCAGAGATATAAAATTATAATACTAGTTGAGGATTGCAAATGACAGCAGTGGACCAAATGGTTAAGTCTCTGGGTTATTGATCAGAAGGTCAAGGTTTAAGCCACCGTACTGCCAAGATGCCACTGTTGGGCCCTTGATTGAGGCCCTTAACCCTCTTTGCTTCAGGATGCTGTATTATAGCTGACCCTGTTCTTTGACCCATCCAAGTCACGAATAAACGATACACAGAAATTAGCATGTCTCAACCTCTGAAGCAATAAATATCCGTTCATTTTTTTGATCATTTATGTTCAGGTGCAACAAGTTGCATCCAGCTCACAGGTCCAGGGATCTAGGTTCCATCTCAAGCTTGTGTTGTTACGTTTGTGGAGTTACATGTACTCACTAAGTCTGTGTGGGTTTCCTCCAGATTCACCAGTTTCTTATCACCTCCTCTGGCCATTCATGCTAGTAGGTCTAAATGAGTGTGCAGCCTGGCATGCATGCATCACATTCAGGGCTAAAGTTTGAAAAGCTGTATGGGACAGCTGTCTAATGCAGGGCACCATGTACGTACACACCGAGAGACAATTTAAACATGTATGTTTTTGAAAGTTGAAGTGTAGTACCACAAGTATTTGGATGATTGCAGAAAGGATTTTCTTTGAGTAAACCTAATTTTTTACACTATACTACTACTGTATACCACATTCACTGTAGTTTACAGCATTTGATTACTGTGAGTTGAACTGAGGACGACTAAGTGATCATGTCTGGAGATGTCTTCTGTAATACCTGCTGTTCAGGAAACAGAAAAATAAACACACACACACACACACACACACACACACACACACACACACACACACACACACACACACACACACACACACACACACACACACATGTAATGGCTACACCACTTGTCTGTGTTCTTCAGTAAGAGATAGTGAACATGCAGCAGGAAAACTGAGTGCTTGTTTTAGGAGCCATTTCCTCACAGTAAAGGCCAATTCACTGCAGGATGAGTCTACCACTAATCTAGATCCAGAGAGTGCAGTAAATCTCTCTCTTTCTCCTTACCTCTTGGCCTTCCTTTTCCTTCTTTCTCTCATCACACTTTCATCTTTTCAACTATTTTCTTTCTTCTTCCTGAGGCTTTCCCTCTCTGTCTTGTTATCTTGCTTGATCACTCCAGCCACCCACCTGTCTCACATCTCTCTTTCATTTACCCTCCTGAGCCATGCTGGTTTGAAGACAAAACCCAATGCCAAAAAGATTCCACTAGCTCAGAAAAAGAGAGCAATAGAGAGACACACATAGACATCGGAATGATAGAGACAAGAAGGCACATCATCAGCACTCTTCAGAATTGAGCCATTCAAAACACTCCGCCGTTAACGGCTCCCTAAAGACGCTGAATGCTTCTCCTTTCTGAGAGGTGAAGACATGTAGCTGGCTCCCAGCTCCATATTAAAGAGCAGACACAGCGAATCAGTCTGCTAATGAACAACAACTTGAAAGACTTGAAATGCAGCATGTTTCAGAGAGGAAATAAAGTAAATGTCAAGTGCAAAATGTTTAATTCAGCACTTGCAGGAAATGATCATGCTGTATATTTACAGAAGCAATGTGCAATAACTCTAATCTGTGGATGATTAGAAAGGGCTGTGAAATGGACACAGCAAATAAGACACAGCAAGATTGTCAGCTAAGTTGGTCTAGACCGTGTAGGGTCCAGTTAGAGTGAGCAATCACACAAGAAATAATAAAACAATAAATAGCAGATGATTAATGGCCAGAGAAACAGAAACTGTTGTGCAATTAAATAAAGGGTACAAGAAAGACGGAACGTGGCATACAATTAAAAAGATGTGACTGAGACAAAGATAAACAGGGTAAAAGAGATAAAAAGATGAGATGTATAGAAACAGAGAGAGGGGTTACAACATTCCCAGATCAATCTCCTCCAGACTGTATGAGGCCCTCAGAGTGTGTGTTTATTCAACACTCCTCCAGTCGTCTTCACTCGAACCTGTCTCTGATCCTGGTTAAAAGCTCTCTTTATCCTAAGCCGTTCCTCTACACAATAAATTATAGCCCTGTATCCCAGGTTCTCTCTTTATTACTGATCAGTGATCTATAGTCCATCCATAAACATTCATCTTTTCCCTCTTTTATGAATCACTACCTTTTCTGACAGCTAAATACACCAAATAAGAGAGAACAGAGTAAAGACAGGAGAGCTTTTCCATCAAAGTCAATAGAAAGGAAGTGAAGAATCCATATGTGTGTGTGTGTGTGTGTGTGTGTGTGTGTGTGTGTGTGTGTGTGTGTGTGTGTGTGTGTGTGTGTGTGTGTGTGTGTGTGTGTGTTTGTGTGTGCTTGTGTAAAAATACAGGACATCACCTCAGTTTGTGATATACGTATCAGCTACAGATGGCAACAAAATCCTAAAACAGCTGTTGAGTTACTAAATAACAAACCAAAGAATGGATTCATTTAAACTAAAGGGAAGTTTGGGTCTCTTTTCAAAGAGCTCAAAGAACATGCATCAATATATCATCAATGCAACTGGATAACAAGAATGGCTTAGTGGCTTTCCGGGTACTTGACTTTCGCTTGGTTCTGAGAAAACATTCGGTCATTACCGTTCAAGTGTTTCATAGAATGAAATTCAAAAGTAATTCACTTTAACAGAATAGACTGTTTTATAATGAAATGAATCATTTTAGAAATCTCATGAAGTAACAGAAAGTCATTTAAAACAAGTCACATCTCTGCATGAGCGGAGATGTTCAATCAATAGGACTGCAAGGAAATGAAGTGAACTGTGGCATGACTCGGATTCGTTATATTCAATACACGGTTAATGCTGATCATTTATTCTGTGTCACTGATCACCACCGATTCTCTTCCTATATAGAAGCCTGGAAGTGCTAAAGAACTGCTTATTAGTTTGTACTTGTTCTCCTGCTGCATGATGTGAATCTGGTGTCTTATTCTGGCACACATCTACCTCTGTGGCTCCTCACGCTCTCAGGATCTGCCTGATTCATTCTGGTGCTCTACTTCTGCTTGGACATTTTTGTATTTGTGACACACCCTCTGCTGCTGTGGATGGTCCCACATGGATACTCTAAGGATTTGCAACTCCCAAGAACAATTTATAGCCAAGGCTCATATGTGATCCAGTGGACAATCTCACTTGGATGCTGTACACTTCTATCTATGTAATCATAAAGCTGTAATCATAAAAACTTTCCTTCATCCCAGAACTCTTATACGCATTATTCACAACCTCAACTGACTTCCAAAATATTTGGTATTGTCTATGCCATACACTTCTTTTCAGAGGAGTAATAATTTTTGTCACCCAGAAGTAAAGTTTTTCTTCCTCTATTCACTCTATTCCTAGCCATTGTCACTTCCTTACTCTGTATATATCTATATATAAATCTTTAACCAGATTTCTGTGAAGCTGCTCTGTGACAATATCTATTGCAAAAATTTAATCAGTTTTAAGGTTTTAAGTCACAGAACAGTTTTCTAAGGTGTTAAATTCACACAAGTCCGCTATACACATTTAGCAGCAATGAATGCTGTAGTGAATGCTCTAGCAGCAGATTGTGTTGTGCGCTATAACACTAATCTCTCATTAGAACTGGCACACCGCTCCTTGTTAAGAAATACATGTTTGCATTTGCAAATGGGAAAGTATTCCATCAATAAAGCCACACTATGCAAATAATACCTTAATGAGTCAGTTCAGGCTAATGAGAAAACCACCAAATGAGAGCAAATGTCCCAGTGCAACGTACAGCTGAGAAAACTGGCAAGGTCTTATCTCTCAGCAACACTACTCATTCACACTTATACACACACAGATACACTGACAGAGGAGGCAGGACTACAAAACTACCCTGGATCCTTTTCTGTTGTCAAGGGGACAGTTACCCCAGCAACACATCTACAAAAGAAATGAGGTCAAGCCCCTCACAACTGGCATAAACCACTCAGTTATGCTCGGATTTCACACAGCCAAATTCAGTCACCCATTTATTATATTTCCCCCATTTTATATATCATTCAAAATATAGGAAACATATAATTTTAACATATCACCATTGCTCTGATTTACATGGTGCAGGGTGAAAAGATAGCAAGAAATAGCTTGGATGCTTTGTATAGAATTGACAGGTGAAAAAAGAATAGTGGGGCTGCATCTGATTGGGGTGGCATGGGGAGGGGGGACGCCATTTTATCTAATCCACAACCCAGACCGTCTGGGTTTGTGAGGCAGAAGAAATCCTCTTAACCACATCTCCATCAGGCCCCAATAAATCAAGACACTGCAGTCCTACATCCCCCAAACAGAATTAAAGGACCGGAGCAACATGGCCCAGTGCCCGCTTCCTAATGGGCCTGTACATTGAGTCGATGATAACATGTGTTACTTACTGTTCGTTTATGCACTACATCACATGCACATAAATCTAAAGGAAGCTGTGTGTATATTTTAGCAGCTAGGATTCATCACAGAAATTCTTCATCTTGGGGTGATGTTTCCTTCTTAAAAAGGATCATTTTACATGCCTTCGTGTTCTTTAGACATTTTTATGTGCCTCATTTGATGTGAATATTTAAATATTTTTCTACATATTATAAAAAAAACTCTCAATGTATATAATAAACATAATATAAACACACTTCTCATTATCTATTCTTTTAATGCAATAATTAGGCCTATCATTGCCTTCTTATTGTGGACGTTGGGTAATTATTTAAAAAGCACAGATCACAGCAGGACCCCCTTATGCATTACATCTGTTGATGTTAATGCATTTAATTATGAGCATCTAATCATCCATCTGCACCTGCTGACCACAGAAATAATGAGGTTTACCACTGGCTGGCACTGGAGAGATGCCAGGGTTCCTTTTAAGAGACTCTGAGTCAGCTACTCCATCAGCTACGGATCACAAAACTAAAAACAAAGTCATGTTAAATTGGCTGCGAGCAATATTGAAAGAATTCTGATAACGCTGACGGATGCTTAACTAAAATAAGATTTCTAATCACTGGCACAGTACAGAATATGTTTAATGAGCAAAATTATTTTAAAAGAATTAAAAGAATAAAAGTACCAATTATATATACAATTAAGTCTTTTGTGTAAAGAAGCTAGGAATTATGGGAAGAGTTGAAAAAAAGAGAGGATTTATTGATGACAGATACAATTAGATTGTTTCAGTTTGAAATTAGACTTTGCTCATTAATGAAGGATGCTGATCATTCTGATGATGATGCTATCTCTGTTCCATAGACCCTACATTTGAAAAGTCAAAGGGGGGGAAAGGGAAGCCATTCTTGGTGGCACAGTGACAGATAGATGCAGCAGCAGCAGCTGGTCTGAAAGCTGAGATGGAAATATATGCAAATGAAAAATTGTAATGAAATACAGACCTGAAAGAGAAATAAAGCAGGGATTTCCCTTAGGCACAAATGCAAACTGCAGAATGTTTGGCACCACATGGCACAGACAGAGAGACAGAGAGAGATCAAAAAAAAAAAAAAATTCCAATGATCATCTAAGATGCAATACGCTGTCGTTATACAATCACCGCTTTCACCACTGAAAAATCACTCTGTTTCTTTGAGTGTCTACTAAAATCACTACCTTGTGCATCCATAGACTGGGGGGAAAATTACATTTCCAGTAATTTACTGCCAAGGACAAATATTATAATAAATTCTAAGCATTATAATCTCTTACATAGCATGGATTATCATGTAATCCATTACATTTACTGATTTGGGTGATAGCAGCTTACAGTTAATGTAGGATAAAGCTGAGCTGATGGTTAAGGGTATAATTCAACAAACAGTCTGATCTGGAACACAATACCTTAATCACTAAACCAAGCTACAAAGAATAGGGCAAATGTGCCGGATTATGTGCTATTATTATACGGTGTATAAGGCATTACAGTAGTTTGCTGTAAATATGTTTATAGTTGTTTAGTGTAAAAGGATTTTTGTACACGGATAAGCGGTAGAAAATGGATGGATAGATGGATGGATTTTTGTACAGTATTGCTGAACCTGTTAAAAATCCTATTTTTCTAATACAAATAAACCCAGTTTATGAGGATTTGCCTCCAAGAGGTCCGATATTTCCCCCAGCTACCGTATCATACCACAGCACAATTACAGTATAAGGCAGTACACAGGACCCTTACACAGTGTAATCAAGGCAGGGTCATATGCACTTCAGCTAGAATCATCTGCTATGAAGTCCCTTCATTCCCTCAGCTCATTATCCTGACTCGTTTCTAGGTGTTCCATTGAGAAATTTCATATTGTCCATAAAGAGCTTAGTAAGAACAAAAGGGATGCAGACTCACGATGCAGTCCAAAGTGTCTCTTCCACTAAACTATGAATCTGGATATATCCCTGCACATAATTGTTCACAGCAAACTGCAAACTAAAGATAATCATCTCTACCGCATCTGCACACTATGTCTGCAAACTGTTTAATTTATACTCTACTTCAGAATTCACTGTGATTGATTAAATCCTGAAACATACCCAGATTCAGATTTAGTTTCTACTGGAGGATAAAGGAATAAAAACTGCTAGCACAGGACCTAAAAATCTGCTTCATTTTTGTTATATTAGCCGGATCTACCACAGCCGTCACCCTGTCCGTGACACTTACTGGCCTAATTGCCACCTCACTTCTGTAGTCCCTAAGAAAATAACAAGAAGATTTACGAAGCACTGTCTGACTATGCTGTCAAAAATCAATTATTCCTGACTGCACTCGGTTCACAGTCCCAAGAAATCAGACATATTTTTATAAATGCTGTCACTAGAGGTGTGAGTAATTTTAGACTTTTCTCTAAGCAGCCAAAGATTACTTTTTTTTAAAATATATATAATCTTGAAGGAGTTTGGGAATAATAGAGCAGGATAATAACATAAACATATTGTCTCTTAAAAATAAAACCCTAGGCTTAAAACATGCAAACATGACAAAACTACAGAATGATGACAATTTGAATGTGGAAAAAATCTAGAATGTGAATGAACAGAACAACACTGTTACACTTCCAGAATTTAGCAGATGCCTTATCAAGAGCAACTTAATACATTTTTATCTCATTTTAGACAACTAAGGATTTAGTTTCTTGCTCAAGAGTGCAACTTTCCAATTGGTGGCCCAGCACCTTAACCACTAGACTATCACCAACCAAAACTATCACCACCATCACCACCAACCACCACCACCACCACCACCACCAACCACCAACCACCAACACCACCAACACCACCAGCTAACAACACTACCACCACCATCACCACCAGCCAACAACACCACCACCACCACCACCATCACCACCAGCTAACAACACTACCACCACCGCCACCGTCACCACCACCGTCACCACCACCACCACCACCACCACCACCATCACCACCAGCCAACAACACTACCACCACCATCACCACCATCACTACCACCACCATCACCACCAGCCAACAACACTACCATCACCACCATCACCATCACCACCAGCCAACAACACTCCCACCACCATCACCACCACCACCATCACCATCACCACCACCACCATCACCATCATCACCACCACCACCACAACACCATTTCGGTCCCTCCTACAGCTCTGTTCTGGAGATTATAGTATGCAATGGAATTGTTGATCGTAACACAACATAACAATTATAATAATAACAATAATAATCTAATACAGTTGAACAAGTATTCTTTCATTTTAAAACTGTAAAATGTAAATTTGACTTCACTTCAGACAGTTGTTAATCTTTTGACATTTTCAACAGCTTTCGATTATGTATCTATTTATTTACGTACAGTATGTACTGAATGTATTGAAACATATTGATCTGGAAAAATATTTAAAGATATATTCATATAATTTTGACAAATGAATATTTCAGGATGAAATAATAATATCTGAAAAGAAATTTACATCTGACCAGGATATTATGCTTCGCTTAATAAGGCCCTTAAGAGATTTATTAAAAACTTGTTTCAGACACATTTCCATGATATCAAAGTTGTGAACTTCTTGTAATAACATAACTAGTATTTTATTATTTTCCCATTTCTTGCACCCATGGAAGGAGTAGTGCTCTCCCACCTCATAAATCCTGATTTCACCTCTACGGCCTGCACATATACAACTACAGATCTTGTTAATATGCTCTTTTTGGCACATAACTCACTGCCCTCTGTATAGTGTGATCAGCATGGACATATTTCTGCACTTGGGAACTTCATTTCCCTTCCATGAGACATGGTTTAAGACTGATCTACATTAAAAGCCACTTTTTTTAATCTATATATTGCTCTACATAGCTAACACTATGAACAACATACAGATTGTGTGCAGAATGTTTCAGGTGTATTAGCCACTTTTTCTCTGAATACTGCTTTATTCACAAACACTCGAGAAGCTGAATGATTTACTTTTCAGAGATTCTGGGATTGTTAAGTGTGACAGTCATAGTGTACAAAGCACACAATCATTGAGGGGTTAGATATTACATTAAAAGTGCACAGATGACAGAAATGCAACAAGAAATAATCTAAATGAACAGAGCATTGTGAACAGCTAGAAATAATACACAATAGCTTAATCTACTCTAATCTACTCTTAATCTTGAAAGTGCCTCATGAATAATTAATGAGAGTAAACACTGTCATAATTTATTGCCAGTGTTATTCAAATCGACATGCAGGTCTTTTGTAATAGAAAATACACTCATAAATCATGAATCTCCTGAGGTTTTCCTGGAAAGAAAAGACAAATGGCATGTCCTACAAGACAAAATCAACCAGGGGGACAAAGCCGAACCCTTTCTGAAATCTGTCTGAGACTCAGAGATAGTTGTACTGTTATCAGCCTTGACAACACAATAAATACCTTTTTATTTCCCATCTTACTAAAGGTATAATTTCAGCAGGGATTCAGGATGCCTCTGTCTATACAAAATAAGATGAAGATCAGAAGATTGGCTAATGAAAGAGGAATTCCTATTAAACACCGAAGGGAACCGGAGGAAGACGCATATATACACACACGCACAGACA
>NC_062523.1:15630719-15638219 GCF_022655615.1 Tachysurus fulvidraco
AGATTATGACAAGCTGCTTCAAGGGCCTGTAACTCAAATGTCTTAAAAAACTGCACACTTTTGAAATGAACATCCAAGTATGGGGTCTGCACTGGCAGTAGGCAGAACGGAACTTAAAAATAGAAATGTCTCTGCCAGGAAAAGTAAAAAGACAGCAGCATCCGCCGTACATCCGCTCCTTACTAGACCTAAACATATGAAGGTTTTATCGGCATCCAGCCTCGTTACAGCTACAAGCATTAGGACTTACAGGGTGTAATTATTTTGTATTCAAATGCAAAATTTGAAATCTGAAACAATTGTGATTCTAATTTTTTGCCACATAATATACAATATTATACAATATAAAGAGTATGCAATGTCTGCAATAATTTTATGTGTGTGTTTGCGTGTTTTTGTGTCTGTGTTTACTATATAAGCGACTCATTATAAATCTTTACACATACTAAAGCAACTGAAATGGACACAGCCAGACTGACAGTGGTGCTATAGTCTAGTGTTTTGTCTAAATCTCATGAAGTATATTTTGAACCATAAATTGTTTTGGCTTCAGTCCAACAAAAAGACCTGTATAATCATTCATCTTCAACATGATTCATTTTAGTATTAATGCCGTGCTACTAATTTTGGGAGATTTGCCATATATTTAAAAAAAAACCTATTGATTTTAAAATAGTCACTAGTAGTATACAGTAAGCAGAACACCACTGTAGCTAATATATCTGTAATAAAGCTAACCGGCTTCTTACTTTTGGCTTAATTTAGAACAAACTGTAAAGCCACTGTATTTATTATTTTGGCATATTACATACAGGAGAGAGTGATTTACCAATATGTAAGGAAACGGCAAAGAGTCCCTCATTCCTCCTTTTTCTCTCCCTATTCGTTACACTCTCTCTCTCTCTCTCTCTCTCTCTCTCTCTCTCTCTCTCTCTCTCTCTCTCTCTCTCTCTCTCTCTCTGTCTATCGCTGTGTGTGCTCTAATAAGTTAAACCCAGTCAGGAATAACCCACTGAGACATAGTCTTGAAGACAACAAGACCAAATACAGACATTCAAGCAAACACAGCAGCAGTCATTCTGCATCTAAACACAAACAGTGCATACTGAACACTTTATTAGAATAGTAATCACTAGATAATTGTGAGTAGAAAAGAATTTAAAAAGTAGATGGATATTAGGTAAGAAATAAAGCATGGTGCAAGATGCTGTTATAGAAAAATAATCAGTGACAAGGTGATGCTTTACCATGCTTTATATGTTTGACATTTACCAAAAACTTCATGTCTCTATGTGATTTATTCCTCTTTATTTACAGTTGTGGAACATCCATGAAACAAATTAGTTTCATTATCTCTATTGATGAAACTATTAAAAAATTTCACTATGTTATGTAACAGTAAATACATGTTCATTTATTTTTGTGTATTTTTCAACCGCATTATAATAAACTTCTTAATCAGGGTTTTTTTGTTTTTTATTTGGTTCAGCAAACAGAATTAAGAGTCAAATACATCTGTAAAGTTTCAGTGACCGCTTTTTCAGAGAGAACCGTGCATTGACGTAACAGTGTAGACATGTGCTTTAGAGTCTGCTTGCCACAAAAACCACAAAACCTTTGGGAATTCATAAAAAAACACACAGGAATTATTTGTACTTATTTACTTTATTGCTGTAGTGCTGGAAAATTGGATAAAATTACATTACAAACAGCTTTGGTAATACATTTTTCAGAAACAGAATATAATGAAATATAATGGAGATGAAATAAAAATAGAATAGAGTGTATGCAATGTACATGAAAGTACACCATGTGCAAAAAAATAGACTTATTTTTTTACATTCATACCTCAGTTCAGTGTGATATGTTGAAATTATTGTTAATTGTGATTGAACATTTTCCTCCAGGCTTCCTCTCACTGTCCAAAAACATGCAGCTACACTAAACTGACAGAGGTATGAATGTGTGTGTGTGTGTGTGTGTGTGTGTGTGTGTGTGTGTGTGTGTGTGTGTGTGTGTGTGTGTGTGTGTCATGCCCTGCAATGATCTAACGTCACATCAGGGCTGAATTCTTCTGCCAGTTTTCCCTGTATTGGCTCTGGATCCACCACAATTCTGACCAGGATAAAGTGATTATTGAAAACGCAATTAAAACGTAATGAAAAAGAAAGTGGCAGAAATCTCTGTGCAACAATCACAGGCTTCTAATCTTCAGCATCTTCTACACTTCTGTGAAGACAATATATTCTCTGGGTGTTGTAGACTGGGACATTTCCCTGCCAGAGTACTAGGGGGAAAGTGTATCACTGTTCATTATGAATGCCATGTGATAATGTCTCGTATGTCTTCACCTGTGCTTGATTATTCCTAATGTAGTTTGCTATTTATACCCTTTGTCTTGTGTCAACTCTTTGTCGAGCCATTGTACACAACATGTCACAATGTCTGCTGTTGTGTACTGTCGCTTCTGGCTTTCTGTTCCACGTTATGCTTATTATTTGAATGACATTAATACATATATAATAGTATTGTAAACATAGTAAACCTAAGCTTTTTAAAATTTGACAACTTCTCTGTAAATACAATCAGGTATGTAGTAATATATTACCATATCCTAGATATTTTCCAAATGTGGATAGTCTTTACCCTGTAACTTCCTTTAATATAAATACTGCATCCATGACTTACAAGCCGGATTGTGCTTGCAGAAATGAGACATTTAATCAGCCAGGTAAGTAATGACATCATATGTCATTAAAAGCACAAGTCAGCTTTGCTCTATATGTTTATAAAAATTCTTTATTACATTTTGATCTTATTTAATCTGTGTAGCATTGGCTAAATTTCTGATGCATATGGCACACAGAATTAGAAACACTTCAGGAGTTTTATATTTGTTTGTTTCGTTTTAACAGTGATGTCAAGTTCACAGTACAGGTTCACTCATTTTCATGACTTTCTTAAATTGAACAATCTGTTTTTACACACCAGCCTGTTTTTTTTGGGGGGGTATCGATTTTGTATTTTCCCGCCCCTAAACATGATGCTGAACAAAACAAACTGTGATTAGTTGCTTTGCATGTCAGTCAGACGTTCTATTACTGCTATGGAATCCAGACCTTCTGCAGTTAGTCTGAACGTCTGGCTACGCGTGACTAAGTTGTGTCAAATTATTTTAGTGTACAAAGTCTCATACAGACCATTCAAATGAAAGTTTCATGCATTGCTTGTAGCAGAATATTGATCTTTGTACATAAGGTGCTGCAGATAAACTATGCAAAAGGTTATTTCTTGTGGGACTGGATTGGATATGTCATGCTCTGCCATTATACTGTTATGCTAAAAATAATATTAAATAATACTTCATGGCAAAAATATGACTGTGTTTGCATTGAGATAAAGCAAAACCGTAAATCACTTGCCTGAGGTGAGAGGAGTTATGATTAAATGATTACATTTTGAAGCATGTGTAACCATGTCTGTGTGTGTGTGTGTGTGTGTGTGTGTGTGTGTGTGTGTGTGTGTGTGTGTATGGGAAGGTCAAATTGATACTATCACAGTAAAGGCATTACAGATCAGTGGACAGTTTATCAATTTCTCTCTCTTTCCCTCTCTGCTGTTTTTGCCTGTCAATTTCTGCTGTAGCCACCATAGCAGTGAAGAAAAATCTTTACTGTGTGTGTGTGTGTGTGTGTGTGTGTGTGTGTGTGTGTGTGTGTGTGTGTGTGTGTGTGTGTGTGTGTGTGTGTGTGTGGTAAGGTGTGATGGATGGCTCTGGAGGAGGAAAAAGTCAGTGAGATTAATGAGTGTCCATACAGGGGCGTACAGGAGAGGTGTTAGTTAGCTGTCTCCGTTAGACTCATCTACAGAAGAATAACAATGGTTACAGATTGTTTCTGTGTAGGTGTTAAATCAGCGTCAATCAGACATGCTATAAAAATTTGTGTTTCTTTTCTGATGTCTTGAACGGCTAGAATTCTTTTCAAAAAACAACAGGGACTGAATCTGAACAGGGACTGAATCTGTTAACCACTCTCATTTCCTGTCCTCCAGGTTTGCTACTCATTGTAGGTCAATTGTAACCAAGAAAGAGTGAATCTGTCATGTGTATGTATCACAATACATGTTAAATGAAATATAAGAGAGCCTATTATTCTAGAAAGATTTTATAGGTAAAGCCTGTCTTCCATCAGATGTATTAATGATCGTATCAAAATCTGTTCCTAATTTTGGTGCTGCCATTTTAAGGTGCTGCATATAAACCTGAGATTTTGTTACTTTATTGAAGTACATCCAAGACAATTTACAAGCACACAATACAGATGTGCTATGAAGCACTTCAGCATGTGATTGAGGTTCTCTGAGGTCTTTAGGAGAGATCACAATATTTCACTCTGCTTGGGGTGGGGATGGGTTCACTTTAGAGTCTGGGAGATGTTTCTTGTCATCGTAGACTCAGGCTTGCTCACTGGGATACATTTATACATTTAGATCTTGAATGTATGTATTTCTGTGAAGCTGCTTTGTGACCATTGTTAAAACCTCTACACAAATAAAACTGAATTGAATCATCAGTCCCCCATGACGATTCTATAACTCTGAGATCAGGTTTTGGCCATAACAGCAGATTCTGGCTCAATAGCAACTGCTTTTATGTAACAGTCACTGCTCACCATCTGTTCAGGCCACGTGCCAGATCACTGGGGCTTTGCTGATCTGAGACCAGTAATACTGATGAAAGAGCTTTGCTAATTTCTAACAAAACAGTAATGGAGAGAAATGCCAGCTGGTATGAGATGTGTGGGAGTGAATGAATAAGCACTTTCGCTAAAAATGAGCATCTACGATAATACAAATATATTACCTTTATTGTACAGATAATGTGTTGTAAACAGATACAAGTACAGATACCGAGGTACACCTTGATTTTTTTCTTCAGAGAAAGATTCATATTATATGAGATCGAGATTAGGTGTGTATCACGACCTGGGATCGAGCAGGATGAAAGTAAAAAGTCAAAGTGTGGGTTATATTTTGGAAGGCAGAAACAATATTAAATGCAAAGAGTTGGATGTAAACAAACAGGCCACACCCACATTGGGTTCCATGTGGCAAACTATTGTCTATACTTGTATATCAAGTATAAATAATCTGAGAGTTTACCCATGACTCAACCAGCTTTGGGCAGTAGGTGAGGCATTCGATAAGGAACAAGATACTTGGGAATGGATGTGAATAATCTTGTCACAGTAAAAAACTCACTTAGATCCATCCATGTGGATCTACATCTAAAACTAATTATAATCAAGCTATCAAAACCCTGAGTGGTGCACGACTCACACAGCAGGAAAAAAGATCACTAGTACCCTGGAAGGAGGCTTTGTCTACAGTAGTCTGCGTACACAGACCCATCTTTGAACTGTGAAGCTGTTTTCATAATTACAGCAGTTAGCTGGCGGCTAAGTGCTCTTTTTACAGCCTTTCTGTGTTCAAGAACATGTGCGATTTTTGCTCCATATGCACAAGGCACCCTCGGGATAAACCTGAGAGGCCAAAAGCACAAGACGACAGGTGCTGCTCTAGCTTGAAAAGGAAGGAAGAATCCACCGGATTTGAACAGCCTGCAGTAGGAATTCTCAGCTGTTGTACACGTGTGGATAAAGTACTACACATACATGCTCAGAGTAACATTTGATCATTCACAGCTGATGAGTAATGACAAGATGCATGATGAGGAACGTGCAGAAGTCATATGATTGCCTTTATTAAGACACGTTCACACACATCTGTAAAATTTTTACCCCATACACAAAATGCTTGTTGGGAAATAGAGTGGATTTTAAATGTGTTTTGCTCCTAGTGGAGCTAAACAATGGTGAAAGGTTCTAATCCAAGTAGAAGATTTAACACACGTAGACACAGACACACACAGGTGATCCAAGCAGCTATAATACTGTACACCCATTGCATAAAAAAGTGACCTGAACAATCAGATATATGATGATAAATTGTTGCAAACAATTCTTCTGCAATTCTTTTAGCCAACTCGAATAGAAAAGTCAATTAAAAAGTAAGGTGCTCACTAGCATATTGCATGTTCATTCAGTTATTTTGGTTCAAATTTAGATTCTTTGAAGCTCTCAATGTAAATTCTGTATTTGTAACACTGTATAATTTAATATACAGTTTTGTATAGATCTGTATAATCTGAGTAACTGTAATATAAATGGAAATTTAAATAATAATAATAATAATAATAAGACAGTGGTGGCTCATATGGTTACGGTTCAGGGTTGTTGCTCTGAAGGTCAAGGGTTCAAGCCCCAGCACTCCCAAGCTGCTGCTGTTATGCCCTTGAGCAAGGTCCTAAACCCTCTCTGTTCTAGCATGCTGTATTATAGTTGACCCTGTGCTCTGACCCAAACGTCCTAACCTGGGACATGTGAGGAAAAGAACTTAAATGTGCTATCTGTGAAAAATAAAGACTTATTCTAAAAAATATATATAACCAGTTGATTTAAGATGGTTAGCACAGCATAATAACCTAAACTCATTTGTAGTGAAAATGTTAATACAGATGTTTGGCTCTGTGTAGCAGTATGAATATCAGACAGGAATTCTCTTCAAATTCGACTTTAATGAAAGTTAAGTGCAGACACAGCTGACACAACATCAATGCTATAATTCTAACTATATTGCCAAAGTAAATATTGCTGGTTTTTCACTTAACAATTTAAGTGTTACATAGACACAGACAAGCAATTTGAGAATCAAAAAGTCATCTGATTGGTAAACTGAACTATAATACTGACTTCATTTGTGCCTCAAATAATGAATTCTACGCAACACACTATGTAGTCTAGTAGACGTGTCTTAGAAGGGAAGTACCGTCTCAAACTGAACACTTTTTCAAACAGTTTTTTTAACAGAAGTGAATAGCAAATGATGTCAAAAGCACGTCATTTAACCCTGCTAGCTTTAGCCGAATACAGTAAAATTTTGTTGACAATTAATGAGCTAATTTAATAGATATTTGTAAGATTTGTAAGATGTAAACTGTATATAAGCAAAGGTGCGATTTGGGACAAACCTTTCCCAAAAAAAAACAAACTATAAATATTTAAGGAATTTCTTCATGGTTGTGATATATATATATGTTTTGATAAGATGGAACGTTATACTTGGCTTAGTGTAATACATTAATAAATAAAGTTCTCCAGCACATGGAAGTGAATGCACAAGGAAAAGCAGCGAGCCAATCACAGTGCAACCTTCAACACTGTGAAGATGGAAACCAGAAAAGTCTACAAAATAAATCATATCTAAAAGATTTGATATCTTTTTTACTTGCCAACTAAAAATGGGAAACATTACTTTTGTGTCAGCCCAAAATAAAATAAAAAAAATCTGTTCTGTTCGAAGGCTCCACTGAGTCGATATAAGACAGAGTCTGTCTGAAACTGTCTGGCTTTGCAAACATACAGAGGGTTTGTTTAGCTC
>NC_062523.1:15643219-15673219 GCF_022655615.1 Tachysurus fulvidraco
ATGACCTTTAGAGTTGATTGATTCTGAAAAACAGGATTATATATTCCATTAATAGTGAAATTTTATTTAACCCTAAACATTCAGAACACACAACTATGGTTAGACACAATTTGACAGCTTGTGGATTCCACTCAATATCAGCAGATTCTTGAGAATATTGTTGAGGAATCAGTTAGGACGGGGCTGGATATTTCAACAAGACAACGAACCAAAACACTGCTCAAAATCTACTCGGGCTATTATGCAGAGGAACAAGTACAATATTCTGGAATGGCCATCCCGGTCCCCAGACCTGAATATCATTGAACATCTGTGCGGTGATTTGAAACGAGCTGTCCATCAAACCTAACTTAACTGGAGATGTTTTGTAAGGAGGAATGGTCCAAAATACATTCATCCAGAATCCAGACACTCATTATAGGCTACTGTATATAGGAAGCATCTAGAGGCTGTTATTTCTGCTAAAGGAGGCTCTACTAAATATTGATGTGATTTTTCTGTTGGGGTGCCCAAATTTATGCACCTGTCTAATTTCATTTTGATACATATTTTTGCACATTTTCTGTTAAGCCAATAAACCTCATTTCACTACTGACATATTACTGTGTCCTTCAGTTATTTGATAGATCAAAATTAAATTGCTGATTCAAACACCCAAATATTTACAAATGAAAATCATGGAAATTGTCAGGGGTTCCTAAACTTTTGCATACGACTGTATCGTCATTACATTAACTCTTTTTACGTTTCAAACTTCTCGGGTCACGGGGAGCCTGTGCCTATCTCAGGCGTCATCGGGCATCAAGGCAGGATACACCCTGGACGGAGTGCCAACCCATCGCAGGGCACACACACACTCTCATTCACTCACACAATCACACACTACGGACAATTTTCCAGAGATGCCAAGCAACCTACCATGCATGTCTTTGGACCGTGGCACGGGGAGAACATGCAAACTCCACACACACAAGGCGGAGGCGGGAAAATTCATTTCAATCAATGCCTATTAAATAGATGCAGCGATCCAAATGATGCGATTTTTATATCTCATCTGTGTCAGCTGAATAAATAATAAATCACATAACTTGAATAAAAATTACCAGAACTTGCAAATGTATTCCTAGCCAGCTGAAGCAAAATACCAAAATAAGCATAACGGAAAATAAACTCAGACAATAGTCTGAAATAAACATGCACTGGAATAATATTTTTTCAACCTGGATGTAAATAAATAGCAGGGAGGGTGAGTCGGCATGGGGTTAATACTTCTTCTGACCACTCTAATGAAGCATGGAGGAGTGTTTTCTTTAGCTCTGCCAGAACAGCACTCCACTGACCTGCTTCACCTGACAGCTTGATTTCAGACTCAGACTTTCATTACGGTCTGTCAGTCTTGCTAGTGAGGCCTACTGAATTATAGATCACATCTAGTGCAAGACAAAAGAGGTTCTGCTGAACAGGACTACAGGACCAGCTAAATGCATACTGCACTGGAGGCACATTATTATTGTAGAAATGCAACAATTATGTTGTACCAATCATAGTCTCCTATTTTTCAAACAAAGACTTGAAAACTAACTGATAACCGATACTGATCCTCGACTGATATTATCATAGCAAACAAGCCAAGACTTTGAAAGTCTTGGTCGAATGTTTAACAGTTTTTAGAGTTTTAAGAATTTCTCTTTTAAGGTGGAATATATATACACTGTATATAGTCATGGCCAAAAGTGTTGGCACCCCTAAAAGTATTTCTCACAGAAAAGTATTGCAATTACACGTTTTGCTATGTTTATTTCCTTTGTGTATATTAGAACAACACAAAAAAAACCCACGAAAAAGCAAATTTTACATAATTTCACACAAATCTCCAAAAATGGTCTGGACAAAATTATCGGCACCCTTAACTTAATATTTGGCTGCACACCCTTTGGAAAAAGTAACTAAAATCAATCGCTTCCTATAACCATCAATAAGCTTCCTACACCTCTCACCCGGAATTCTGGACCACTCTTCCCTTGCAAACTGCTCCAGGTCTCTCATATTGGAAGGGCCGCCTTTTCCCAACAGCAATTTTAAGATCTCTCCACAGGTGTCCAATGGGGTTTAGATCTGAACTCACTGCTGGCCACTTATATATATATATACACAGTTGTGTTCAAAATTATTCAACCCCAACTGAAATTGATTGTTTTGGTCGGTTTGACATTGATTTTGATCATTCAGTCATCCTGCTTACAATTAAATCACCATTCTCTTGACTTCACCATGTTTGTAACCATACCAGTAAATGTCTAGAAGGAGCTGAGTATCACAGTCATTTTAAAGCTGCCTAATTGGTGCTTATTAGGCTTTATTGCTGCTCCCTGACATGCACAGGTGTTTTCAATACCTGATTGAAAACACTTCAATGAACCTCTGTTCTTCAGAGTGGTAGTCTTTAAGGGGTTGAATAATTGTGTCAATGAAGAATTCACAAAAGAAACATTTACTGCTGTATTACAAAACTAATTGATGTCATTTTAGTTGCTTATGGTTCTTTAAGAAGTCCTTGTAGGATTTCATTCTGAATACAATTACAAATGTACACTAAATTCCCTAAAACCATTTACAGCATTGGGGGTTGAATCATTTTTAACAGAACTGTCTATAGTTATATAAGACTATAAAATGTAAAACTTAAAAGGAGTTTCCTAGAACTATTCTAGAACTAGTAGCAAGTACATTTGTTTTCAAATGTTGACAATGACAATTCTCTTAGGGCAAGAGAAACAAGTCCCTTCCCTGCATCTTTCATTAAACTGGGCCTATGTAAAACAACAGGGCCTCCTGAACACTGAAGAGTACACATTTGGATGATTTGGATGAAGTGGATAGTGTAGAACAAACAAAATGCTCTACTCTTCAATGCACAAAATGGACTTGAATTACAGTAGCTCTCCCTTCAACCAAGATTAAAATATCTCTGTTGTTTGAGGTGAATTAGGAACAACTGAGGTTTGTTTGGAACGGAATGCTTGCAAGACAAGAGAGACTTTGTGTCGTCTTGTGCATTTTCATTTGACTGGCTGCCAGAAGACAGAGGTATTTGTAGCATTCCAGTTATGAAAGGAGACCAAAGGATAAGGCGTGGAAAATAAATGCTGTAAGAGAAGCGTGTTCTGTGACTGCTGATTTGTCACAGTACAACGTGAGAGCTCTATTCAACTGAGTAAAACCTGAACGAGAGAGAGTTTATGGTTAAGTCACCTGTGATGTAGGAGAAGAGCTCTCGCTTTAGGTACACCAGCTCTCTGCTCTAGAGAATACACTCCAGGATGAAAACAGAAATGGGTTTGTGTGCCACGGATGGAGTGCAGTGTAGCATGACACCGCTGCACACACTGCTGCAGCTTTCTCTCACATTACCCACTGAGTACTTTGGAGACTATTATCAGGAGTCAATCGAGCATTTCACACCACACAAACACATTAAAATATAGAGTCTACTGACAACTTGCACTGTTACAGATTTTGCACACACCATTTACTAGGGGACTATTTATATTAACAAAAGAATAACACTTTACACACATTTTATAATGTACTAAATACACTAACACGGTCACTCTGACATTCTTAATATGCATTATCACCACTGCAGCATGGTAAAAAGGTAACAAGAGAATATACCTCATAAATAGAGCTTTTGGCACATTTAAGCAAAACCAGTCTTCCCAAAAAAGGGATGCCTTATTGTAAAAGTGCCCAAAATGTATAGATTCAAATCATGAACATGGCATAGAGTGTGCAGAAGTTGCTCACAACCACAGACGATTGCTCAGTTATGTATGTTAAACAATATAAACTTGGTTATTAATACAATTGTGTTGAGATAATCAATATTTATTTATATTACAAACTAACCATTTTAATGCATACGTTAAGGTAGGCCAGTTTGGAAAACCAAAAATTCCAAAGTCAGACTTGACTTCACTAAAAAGATTGAGTTAGGAGTGAGTTTGTCCACATTTGTCCACAATGGCCAGGCTCACTGGTGGAGCACTTCACCATCAGAGGCTTGAGTAGAGCACTGGTGGTGGTCAATGTGACAGGCACAAATGGATTTCTTTATACCTTTTCTTTAGGGCCCCTCTGACACTGTGGCCGGTGGTGAACTCACCATATAGCACAATCTTGGATAGATGATCCATCCCGCCCAGCATGGCTAGTGACCTTCACCCGCTCAAGAACTTCAGTGCCGGTGATGAGGTCATACCAGTGTGTTAAGGAAAGTACAGGGGCAGCACTATTAGAAGCGGTCAAATAGTTGCAGGTGGTCACAGTAAATGACCCTTGGTATATAGGAGAGTACAATACAACTATACAACTATATACACACTGCTCTCTGTGCCTCGATAAACATTGACTGTAAATCAGGATTTTAAACACTGGTGGTTGAGTTAAGAGTGGTCTCTTTGGGTTCTCGTAATTATACTGCACAATATTATTATGTAATAAATGTTTATGGCTTAAAATTCCAGCAGAAATGTCATGCCTGATGTACAAGCATTCACTACTTCACAGCAAATTATATTCATGATGGATCCACAGCCTGTACTGGAAATATTGGGTGCATGACAGGAATACACCATAGTTGTGATGCCAGTCTATCACAGAGCATTACTCGCACACACATGCACATACTGTACAATTTAGCATAGCCAGTCCAGAGTCGTGAGAAAACCAAAGTACCCAGAGGAAACACACATGGACACAGGAAGTACATGCCCAGAAACTCCACACAGACAATAAGATGAACTCAGGCATGAATCTGGAACACTGCAGGCTACCGAACTATAATTATAATCTTATATATACCATTACATCAAATATGTATTGAACTGAAAGACACGCACTGTACATTCAGTCCGGGGCTCCGACTGTCATGTTATGAACAAAGTGTAAAATCATACAATACTACCTGGTGAGCAAATGAACGATAAATTAACAGAATTATTGTTTTTTTTTGTTTTTGTTTTTTTTTTAATAAAGTTGCCTTTAAAGTTGCGCTTACAGGATGAATATGAAATTTATGCTTACAATATTTGTTATAGTTAATAATTGTAATTATTTTCAGTAAACCGTATGCTCAGAGGAAAAGCTCCAGGCCCTGTGGTGCCCCAAGGTCTGTAAACGAGAAAATAATTAAAGGAGGAGGACCACCAATCAGGACAAGAAGACATCTCCATTGAAGTGCTTGTCACTCACCTGCCCTTTAATTCAAAAAGCTCCCTCTTTTACAATAGAATTCAGCAGTTCTGACTTATATACACAGAAGTCTACATCAATCTATCTGCTAGTATAGGACACAATACGTACTGATCTGTATCAGTTATATAGATAGATACAAAATGGTTGAATAGCAGAGACAGATGGATAAAGAAGGAGACGAGAAAATAAAACACAAGGATTAAGAGAGAGGAAGAAAAAGCAGGGACACACACCAGTGAGTTCAGGACACTGGTGGGAGAAAGGCAAAAATGCATAGGAAAGAGTTAGACAAAGAAAAAGAAATAGAACAAGAAAAAAGACACAACTAAGAGAGTAAGAGTGCTAGAACACAGGACGGTGTATACAAGCACTCCAAATATAAAGAGAAGAGAATGCTGGAGTAGTTGAGGTGGACAGCTCTTTTGTGTATGCTGGAGACCGGGACAGTGATAGATGCTGGGTAAACAAAGACCGAGCGAGCAGAGTGGAGAGAGAGGAGACGTGAGGGTGGGCACAGGGACAAGCCAAAAACCATTTAGCCATTCACCAGAGAGCAAGATAAATGAGAAAACAAAGAGGAGGGAGAGATGGCTGGTCTTCCTCTGTTTTTCATCCGGTCTCTCCTCCTCCTTTAGTCCTGTCCCTGAGGACACACTCCCTTCCTCTTTCTCGCTTCTGTCCAAGTATACACTGACTGGACTGATAGATTGGATTATTTCCCTCTTTAGAGGATAAATTAGCCTAATGTGTCTCTAGCATCAGCCCAGTTTCTGCTCATTACACATTAGCACAGAATTACTGCAGAGAGAGACAGAAATAGGAGGAAAAGGCATGCAGTGTCTTCATCTGCAACAAAATGCTATATTGCAAACATTTCACATTATTCAACGATTTCTATTAAATAACGATTAAATTAAATTATTGGAACATACAGTATATAGGACAAATTAGAAATTATAATTTCCTAAGCTGTTGTAATTTAATTTATAAACAAATCATTCAAAATTCAAGAATTTATTTGTCATGTACACAATTATACTGTACATGGTATGCTTGCAGTGAAACGAAAAGCATGTGGGCATTATCTAATTCCCCAGTATTATGATCTTGTACATCTTTGTCCAAATGCCTTCTACATACAGTACATGCATGTTACCAGCATGAAAAAAATATTTTTGTCACTAATCCACTGCTTAATAAAGTTTGTTTCCTTAATTAGATGAAGTTTCAATTAAAGCATCCATAACGCTTTCATAAAACAAGGATTGCTCCCTCTACACTTCACTACACTACACTATACTACAGTAAACTACAATACACGACACTACGCTAAATTTTCAGGAGTGTATTTCCTCCTGGTTCTCACATGTGACTCCAAACAGAAGGTTCAATAATCAGTAACCAGTAACAAGCTTCACTGCCCATGGCCAGATTTCTCCTTTGACCACAGCTGAACTTCAGGTTAAACACAAAGGTCAAAATCCACACACTTTCCCTCTGACCTCATAGACAGACAGGAAAAAAGGTCAAAATTCCAATCACACACACACACACACACACACACACACACACACACACACACACACACACACACACACACACACACACACACACACACACACACACAAACACACACACAAATATATATACAACCTTTTACACAAGAGAATCTGTTCATTTAGCATACTTCTACCTTACTACACCATACACAATTAATAATAATATAAAAGTAATAATAATAATGTATAATTATATAGATAAAACAGGACAATATTCCATCAAGAAAATGCAATGCATCTGAATCTTGAACAGACTGAAATCACTAAAACTGTTTTAGTATTTAGTCACATAATAATCATAGTCATTTGTTTAATGGGTTTCCACCAGTACAATAATTTGAATCTAATATGAACATTTTGTCCAGGTCTTTCTACTCAAATAAACACAAACGGACCTTAGTTGTGTGTACGCAGATGATTTTTTTTCTGGCACTGTTGGACTGCCAACAGCCTAAGTGTGTGTGTGAAAGTAGAATAACAGCACAGTGCTAATTAGGCGCGTCAGTGTAATATCACACACAGGGGAGGACTCAGGTGTCTGGCTACAGACTGATGGAGGAAGGCCCTTATTTCTTTAACCCTGCTGCCAGATGAACTAAAGCTTTCAGCACTGCTTCCCTATGATCCAATGCTCTGTGTGTGTAGGGGGGAGGGGTGAGAGAGAGAGAGAGAGAGAGAGAGAGAGAGAGAGAGAGAGAGAGAGAGAGAGAGAGAGAGAGAGAGAGAAAGAGAGAGAGAGATGATGATGATGATGATGATTACAGTATAGCTGTTTGAGAGAAATCAGCTTTTAGCACCTATAACCCATAAGAGCTCCAAAACACATTCACCTTCATACACTTAGACATACAGTATACACACACACACACACACACACACACACACACACACACACACACACACACACACACACACACACACACACACACACACACACACAAAGGGCAAGGAGTTCAGGGCTGAATTCCTGGGCAGTTTTAATATTTTCCATCAAAACAATGTTTTATCCCTCTTTGCAGGACCTTTTTCACCCAGAACATTAATACTAAACAATGTGGTAATCATCGCTTACACCATAAAATCATAAAACCCACACACTGATGTTTTCTGAGACAGTCTATTGTCACTTCCCACACCAGAAAGAATATGTGCATTACAAGAGATAATGTATCAAACAGAAGTAAAGAAAAAATACTGTTGTTCTCTTTATCATGAAGCACATGTGAAAAATGTCAGCTAATGTTAATCTCCAAGCAGCTACCTTTGAAGTACCTAGTGAATGTCTAGCATCCCACAGCTGTCACTGATCATTTATCAGATGAACTTTGATTGAAAAACATGTCTAAACTGGGACAAGCAAAAAGCACAGAGGAATATGTGCAGGGAGATATGTTCATAATGAATGAATACATGAATGAATTAGTCCTTTCATTCATTGCGCTTATCACATATATTCCAGCCAGACTCTTTTTTTTCCTGTGTGAAACACAAGCTGCTCTGAGGTCTCAAAAGGGGACAGTGTCCAGAGAATGAACAAACACATTCATGGTCATGAAAACACATTCAACATGCACAGACAGACAGACAGACAGACAGACAGACAGACAGACAGACAGACAGACAGACAGACAGATAGATAGATAGATAGATAGATAGATAGATAGATAGATAGATAGATAGATAGATAGATAGATAGATAGATAGATAGATAGATAATGAGGTCTGCTATGGGCTGAAGAAGGCTGCTTTAATGTAAAGATGTAAAGATGCATGCTGTTATCACCAAATGCTGCACTGACTAGATTTATTGGTGTCTTATCATTATTATTAACATATTTCTCTCTCTCTCTCTCTCTCTCTCTCTCTCTCTCTCTCTCTCTCTCTCTCTCTCTCTCTCTCTCTCTCTCTCTCTCTCTCTCTCTCTCTCTCTCTCTCTCTCTCTCTCTCTCTCTCTCTCTCTCTCTCTCTCTCTCTCTCTCTCTGTGTGTGTGACATTGAGACAGTGTTATAATTGCACCCGTGTGGTCATCCTCACAGCCAGCTGCAGGGTTTAAGAAATGCCAAACCCGCCAAAAGACCATGCAGATTTGTCCTGGAACTGCCCATCTTGGTTAGAAAAATATTTCAAGCTTTATTCAAGATGTGCAATAAGCAATGACTGAGGATGCTGATATTTATGTTCTTTGTTAGAAATGAAGAGAAACGTATGAGAGAAATCAACAGAAACAAGTACTGACAGTTACCTCCTCTCACTGTTATTGTACAGAATAATGGAACCTGTATTTTTAGAACAAACGTTGTTTTTTCATTTTTTTCATTTTTAATAAGCATAGGTTTATACATATCTTACTCTGTATTTTAAATCTCTAGATTCTTAGTGATTTTTTAAAAATGCTTTGGCATTAATCATATTTAGGCCTGCTATATTTAAATAAAAAACAATAATAAACGTGGCAAAGAGGGAGGAAGAGCTCAAAGCAGAGATTGGATTTCTCTCTCTGGGCCCATCCTTTGACCTCTGCCCTCTGCCTTATGTAGGGGTGCAGGCAGGTGAGGCACACTCAATCTAGTGTTTCACACAGTTAAAAAAAAATTCATAAAAAATGGTGTGAGAAAAATATTGAGGATTTTGAGTGTGTTTCTGTTGATTAAAGGAGGTGGGAATGGTCTGTGTAAAATCAGGATGATCTCCCTCGTCATAGAAACTATTTCGAGTATAAACGCTGAAAGTACAATTTTAACCATTTTAACTTACATAGAGGTTATATAACAAATATTACTGGGCACACCGTGACATCTATACCTTATGAAACAATATGGCAGACATCAACCACTAGAAAAATTCTAGTGGGATTCTTATGAGTATTTCAATACGTTATTCAGCTCGAATCTCCTGCCATTGAATATGCAAGGAATAAATCAAGGCAAGGCAGAAATATAATTCTATTCATTTAATTCTATTATCGAACCTCATGATTTATAATGTGAGTTCATCCATGGATGCTTCTATACATTTTATGAATGTCATGAAAGTGAAACAATGACACTGATTCTATACTATATACCACATGATGTAACATAAATTCAGCATCTTATCTAAAGCCATAGTGACCCTTTAATTCTAAACCATGAATTCCAGTGAAAAACACAAGAGAATTGTCTATTAGGCAAATGATGCAATATTCCCCCAACTTTACTTTTAAGTCTAATTTCTGAAATTAGCAGCTTACTGTGGTTCAAAGAATGTAAAGCAGAAACAGAAGAGGTTTCTGTTACGTTCAGCTCTCAGGACTAGCAGAGAAGGCTGTGATCATGCACTTAAGGATATTAGAAAAGAAGTGTTTGCGGCAATAAAGAATCCAATGTATTCCAGTGAAAAAAAAATCATCTCAGCCTAAGCTGTGTGATGCACATCCTCAATTATAAGAAAATGTTACATTGCTAAACAAGGCACATGGTTGAAAAAAGCAACGAGAGGAGAGACAGAACTACAGACACCCGACTCTCAGACAATCAACGAGAGACCTAAACATGCTGCAACTTTAAGAAAGCTACTGTTAAAGCTACATGTTTCTCCTTCCATCAGTCTGCCAAATCCATTTATCAAACTTCCTTCCTTGTACAGTGGGATGAAAGAGGCTTTAATCTGATGAGAGGTAATCTAAGATACAGGATGGCTCTGCAGTAGGTGATAACACTTGAGTTAACACCACTTTCATCTGAAATGTATGGGCATTAGTCTATTAATGGATGCTACCAGAGAAAAGAACAGGAGTGCACAGGAGCATCGTGATGTTGGAATAGATTTGGGCCTCTTAGCCCCAGTGAGGGGAAATTAGAATTCTATAGCATACAGAGACATTTTATATAAATGTGTGCTTTCAGCTTTCTGGCAGCAGGTGATGGTCAGAAATACACAGAACTATGGATGTATGTCACTTAGCAGCTTTAACCAAACTTTTTTCCCTATTTTAAAGTCAACACCCGGACCATCAATCAATCTATAAACATGAACACCGTTGTGGTAGAAAGGAAGTCGACCTATCAGTCATTTTTAGTGTAAACAAAATAATCATTTTATCGACCCAAGTCTGATATACAAATGAGTCAGGGCACTGTAGGCTTTCAGTTTAAGATATATTTACTTCTGTTGGGTTAATTTTACAAAGAATTTGAGTGGTTAAATGTAACTCCTTCAAATTTTAGAAATCATTTGTGTGAATTTAATTGAATTTTATTTTTTTTATATTTTGGAATGTTTTGGAATGGAAAATATTGCCCCTAATAGGCAAACAACTAAAACTTCCTAAATCCCCGAGTGTCTACTTTCATTAATCATCACTATTGATGATAACGTACAAAAATTCAATGCTGAACATGGCCAACTAAAAGCAGATAGTGATCCCATTTCTGGCCTCTGATAAAAAGAGTTACAAATGTGAAAATGTAACCTGAATTTAATCCTGACTCCCACACTAGGTAATCCTAGTGTGGGACGTTTTTACTCACAACGGATTAGTTTCAAATAAACGTCTTTTGTTCATTTTTCGATGTGACTGAAATGACTTAATTTTGTCTGTGGTTTTAGTACATCATCATTTCACTTATTTCTACAGTGTATGTGAAGTGATTTACTCAGTGAAGTACAGCGTTTTATGTGGTCTAGAAAAATCTAGACTTGCCTAGTCATGTTTTCCTTACACCTGTTTCACAAGCCAGCCGTAGTGAGATGTGAAATACAATGTGGTGGGATTTTTTTCCTTCCTCTTCATCCACGAACACCTGTCTTTGATTTATCCTTCATCCCAGGTCTATATTTGGTCTGCCCCAAAACATGCTATTTCTAGCCCTCTGCCTACCCAAATATCAGGAAAGCATCTCTCCTATTGCTCTCATTTGTCATGTTTGGCTTTATGGACAGCAGAAAGTAACAGCAGGTGGGACCTACAGATCCTGAGTCCTGTCTGAGACACAGCTGTCCCTGCATCTTTCTAAGCCTCCTCATATTTGTTACATAGTCATTACTCAACACCAGACTAGTAGTCTACATACAACCACTTACTTCTTACTAGGACTAATTTGAGGTCTGTGTATTCTCTACAGTCTAGGGTTTCTTTCACTGTGTATTCACTAAATTCACTGTGTAACCATGATGAAGTACAGAAACCTGAGGACAATTTTTATTGCAGTACTTTTGGTTCTTCGGCTATGGAATCTCAAGACTAAAAATTGGTCACAAATTAAACAAATGACATGTTTTGACATGGAATAAATCCAGGTAATTTTGCTGTTGGCTGTCCCTCATATTTTTGTCTAACAGAAGATGCTGATGCATGACATTCGATTTTAAAGCTAACCAAAATCTGTTTATATTTAAATTATATTACTGGTATTGTGGTGGAATCATGATATCTAAGTTCAGAATGTTCAGCAAAGGATGAACAGCTCAGCTGATCTACGTAAGCAGTTACCTTATCCAAATCAACCTAAATGATCCATAAATTCATAAAATAATTTGTCCTCTTTTTCCTACAATGCCTCTGTTTTTTTCTCCTCTTTCATACTTGAAAGTGAATTAGTTACTTTTTAGTAGATAAGAGGTTTCTACTGCAAATGCACAACTGTCATAGAGCCCCATAGTTCTTTCTGATCATGTTGTTAGAAGTCTATAACACTCCTTTTTAGTATATCATAGTCTGCCAAATGCCATACTGTAAATGTAAATGTCATAGAGTAAAAAAGACCTACCTGTATATAGGGAACAAATAAGCAGAGATGATGTCCGCTATTTTCTGGACCATTCTGAAGGCCAAATAATTGTTATGAGTCATAATCCTTCCAAAATATTTCCCCCCACTCCACAAATACAAAAGAAGCATTTCCTAACAAGAAAATTTGAAGAAAGTCCTATTAGCAATTTCTCTTTACACCTAATACTAATACTATAAAATGAGGAAAAGGAGGTAGATTCCTACTGTATGGTGAGTTTATATAGTGCCAACGTAGCAAGTACAAAGCTTAACACATTCAAAACAGCCACATACTGTATATTTTTGCAATATTTTGTGTGAGTTTTACTAGTTCACTGTTGACTTTCCTGATTGATATGCAGATCCAATCCTTTTTAATCTGGTTAATAGCCAGCAACCTCGGGTCATGAATCAATTAATGATAATTTAAATATATATTTCACCTCTCAGATTATAAACTGCTTATTAGAATTCAAGCTGTAGTTTTGGAATTTCCCCCAAAGAAACTGAATTCATTAACTTATTATTCACTGTTATAAATTATTCAGTAAGCATGTCAGTACAGGTACAGTCCCATGCACTTATTTCAGGAGATCCATGACAGCAAGTCTGCATCTCCTTTTCCGGTAGCAGAAAACGCTGTGAATTGAGAAGAAACTCCGATATCTAGGTACCTTTAAAAAGCTGTGTGTAATAGAAAAAGCAGGAAAATGCCCTTGGAGAAAACCTTTATGTTCTTCAACCTAAGCATCATTTAGAATGAGTCAGAAATAAATTTATGAATATTTTAACTCCAATTAGCCAGGATTGAATGATTGGTCCTTTACACTCCACAGTTTTGACATTAACTGCTCCTGGATCTTGGTTTCTACAGGAAACCTGTATATTACATCAGAAGTGTTAAAAAACACACATAACAGTAAAATCTCACCCCATACAGAATACTTATTGCTGTCATTACCTTTGTGTACTTTACATGCTGGACCAGATCATTCTGGATAATCTGTATTCATAAAAACTGTGCAATTATTTGTATCCCCAGATGTAGAATGTAAGCAAAACATTCCAGTACACCAGGTTTTACTCAAAATTTAAAAACATAACAAGATCATGGCCTGCAAGAATAGTGTCCAAATTGTTCAAAGGGTACCGCATAATAAGAAACACTCAAACCATCTGTTAGTAAGTAAAAAATGTTAACGCTTTGCTGCACGTGCTTGTTCAGCTGTAGATTCTCTGCTTTTTCAGCCCCTCTATCACACACACACACACACACACACACACACACACACACACACACACACACACACACACAGATTAACAGACCAACTTGAATCAAAGTGGTTATGTGTGTGTGTGTGTGTGTGTGTGTGTGTGTGTGTGTGTGTGTGTGTGTGTGTGTGTGTGTGTGTGTGTGTGTGTGTGTGTGTGTGTGTGTGTGTGTGCACATCAGCTGCTCCAGTCTGTCTGCATGGAAAGCACCCACTCAGAAATCAGTCACTCACTCCTGCACACCCATCTAGCAGACGGTTGCGGTTATCAGCCCGATAAAACACTTGTGTCACAGAGCTCCCTGCTCTCCCTGATACACCGACACTCAGACAGCGTGCAGTCATTTCCCGTGGCCATAAATAAGCAATGAGGTACTTCAGATTGAATACTTATTAGTGACCTTTCTAAACAGCTATTTTAACATACATAAGAGATCTGACACCGAAAACCAGGTTACCATTCACAATGTTAAGTTATACAGACTGTCGTCTCTGTGTGATTTTAAAAAGGATGTAGCCAAAGGTGGTTTTGTTTAACCCAGGCTGTGAACAGCTACCTTCTACTGGAGTGAAAAGGACTAATAGCCACACTTCCTTTGGCAGACATGACCTGCTAAATGGCTCTGGTGTGCAGAGGCCAGGCTCTGGAGGGGTTATCAGACTGGAGACCAGCTGCACACCCAGACTGAAAGGAGAAACAAGGCACCCATATACAAGTGTGTGTGTGTGTGTGTATGAGACAGAGAAACAGACAGTCAGTACCTTGTGCCAAGTCCTTTTAGAATACCTCTGCTGAGCTAGCTGACAAGACTGTCCTGAGGCATATGCAAGAAAGGAATAATAATGATATAAAATATGGCAGCGATTACATCATCTTCATGTCTGTCCTTCATTTGGTCGGAACGACAACAGGATGTGAAAGGGAGAGTGAGGCTGAGACGCAGCGAGGAAGCCGGCCAAAGTTTTTTTTTGTTATTGGTCAGTCCCCACTGCAGCAGTTAAAGAATTAAAAGAAGTTAGTGGACATCAGGGTCAGTGCGTTAATCATTTAAATAAATTGACTGCAAGGATTCAATAAAAAAAGGGAACATAATGTCCACAATGAGTGTCATGTTAATGTAACCAACAATACAATCCAAAACATATGACCAACAGGACAACATTCATTATTCAAAATATTTTAAAATGTGCTTTTTTGTCAGTTGTTTGATGCTGTTTTTTTTTTTATTCATTCATATTCAAGAGCTGCTTTATTTATCATAGTCAGGGTATTGGTCAGTTCCACGATGAGCATTCATACACTATTTCATACCTTGTGGCAAATTAGAGCATACAATCCACCTACAGTACTGTCATGTTTTAGGAAATGGGAGGAAACTGGAGACACAGAGGTTTGCCCATGGATAGCAGGCAAACATTATGCCGACCAGAACCTGAGCTCAGAAACAAACTGAGAATCTTGGAGCTAGACTGTGGCATAGCCTTTGTGCCTCCCCTGCATGGTTTCTGTGGGCACACATTCTTACCCCAGACTCACAACAGAGCCATTAGCTATACTAAAACCAACCCAGAGTCATTTTTCAGCGTTATCAATTAAATCCTTAAAGACAAAATTCCACATCCTTCTTGTTTCCTAACATTGGCCAGCTTCTTACTAAAAAGGTTTGTGTGTGTACACTGATAAGAACCGACCAAGTACAATAGTGTTGTATTAAAGATCTATTTATCAAGACTACTACATTACTACATTAACCAGCTGCCTAACCTGTGATTACACTCACCGCAGGCAGCAATTAAAGAGACCTGTTTCCTCATTTTAGATAGACTGCCTTTTTTTTAAAGTCTCTAAACTCACCTCCTGTAGCTCATTAAAAATCCTGCCTGCGAGGAGTGGTTGCATGTACACTTCCTGCTGTGGTTTTCTTCTACGCAGGAACTCTAATGTAAATGCAAGATATGCAACAAAAAAAAGCTCCTCTATATCCTAAGGCTATTGCGTACTGTAGCTTCTCTCAATAAAGTTCATTCAGTGAAGAACCTTTAGCTATTTATGTACATTTCTTTCTCTTTTCCCTCTCCCTCTCTGGCTTCTGGTCACTCCAGTGGTTCATTGGCCTCCATAACCTTTAAGAATGGAGCATCTTTACTGCCAAACAGAACAATCATCATTACTACATGAAAGGAGTAAATGGCATTAGCTGCCCTCAAGCCGCAGACAGACTGTCAATATAAATGAAGCCTGGCACGGGATTGCATGTGTCTCCATAACTCACACACTCTCTGGAATATTTCTTTCATCTAAGAGACCATACAGAAATATAGCAGGGAATATATAGCAGTGCAGGCTCAATATAAATGAAAATGTACCAAACTGATTTAGTACTTCTTTTGGAACAGATCCTGCTTTGTGATTTCTGATCACTTTGTCTAAAACACTTATAGAAGAGAATGGAGCTGTAAACAGATCATGATTTAGCAGATGGTTATATATAAGGTTGGTGTAATCAGAATGCAGCACAATAAAACAGTAGGAGTTGTGAGGCCCTTACTGAAAGACTAATTGCTCCCCCTTTCCCTCTGTGAGCTGTAACCTGAGCTATTTTTGGGAGCATTCACCCGGAGTTCACATAGCAAACATTACTGGGTGATTACTTTAAAGCACAAAACGTAATCCATTGTTTCCATGCCCATAATAATGAACCTCTTCCTGTAATTAAACCAAATCACATACAGCTGATGTGAACAGACCAAATAAATCACAACAGACACAAGTTGTCTGTGTAGAAACCAGATGACTCCACTGACGCAAAGTACATGCAAGGCCAACACCGTAAACCAGATGTGGGTCACTTCTCCAGCAGACAAAAAAGGAATTATATTTAAAAGTGGACGTGATAAAGCAGATCTTTTCCCCAAGGAAATCTTATTGCTACATGAGTGTGGTATGTAAAGATGAGCCATCGATAGCTGACTCTTTTCACAGATTGAGAGTAAGTAATTCCATTAACCCCACACCCAATAGCTTCTCCTCCGCCTCCGCTCTTCTGCTAATGCCTGGATGCCGGGTGATGACGCCACTGAAGGAAGGAGATGCTGGTGGCTGACTCAGCTGAGGCCTGGGGTGCAGCATTCACAAACAAACTAAAGTGAGAAGACAGCCAACTGGCTACATAGGACCAAGCAGAAGGCATATGCCTCAACACAAATACAGACACTTTTAGTGGATATATTTTAGGGGAGGTCTTATAGAGACAACCAGGAACAGACAGGCTTTTGTTTGCTACCTTCCTTTGTTCTCAGCTTGCGTTTTAGCAGACCACTCATTCGAGCTAATTGAATGCCATAAAATGAGTCAATCTCCACTTGTAAAGAAGCTCAGTGCTGATTCAGCTGTTTAGAAACTAACGAATTGAATGTTAATGTTAAAGTGTGGCATCTGTTAATAGACCTTCTACAAAGAATATTATAAAGCAGAAAACTTCTCTACAGAAAAATTTACAAAAAAGCAAAAAATATATTCATTCATTCATTCATTCATTCATTCATTCATTCATTCATTCATTCATTGTAAAAGCTTTATCATAGTCAGGTCCACTAGAAACGAGGCAGAAATACAATCTGATCTGATGCCAGTCTATTACAGGAAACACACCCATAGCTAAAGGAAATTTACAGTAACCAGTCTACCTACTGGCAAGTTTTGGGACAGCAGGGGGAAAGCAGAGAACGATGAGGAATTGCATGCATACACAAGGACAGCATCAGAATCAAGGGGGCAAACTGAGAACCCTAGAGCTGTTAGGCAGCACGTCTTCATGCTCTGTTCAAATTCTAAAGTGAAATTCAGATCTCTCCATACCAGTGACTAAGCAGCATATTTTAGGCCAATCATCTAAAAATAGAAACATACATCTCGTTCACACTGTTAGCACATTATTTTTGTGTTTTTTTATTCATTCAGCATCCAGCAGAGAATGAAAGCCCTTAAGGAAAACCCATTAAATCTGTGCTAAGCTAATTAACTACTGCCAAGCTAACATAGCACTAAACCCTGTCAGAAGAGCAGACTTCTGCACTGAAATCTAAGCACTTTGCCAACATATGTGATCTGCTCTTGTTCAGCTTAAGAGGTTACTCTGTTAATCCTCCGTCATCAGATTTCAGGCAGACAGAGCAGGGATCCCTTTCTAAACCACAGTGGGATGTCTTTTGTTAAAAGCAGTTAGTCGTAATCTCAGTCATAAACTGCTGTAATACAGAAATTACTTTTAGTGTGCTACTAGCTGATAAATTCTTTAATAAAGTGGGATTGGGTATAATACCAGATAAACTACCATTTTTATATAGTGCTTCACAGTTAATGACATTTCAGCAACACTAATTCTGTTAAAAGTAGCATGAGCATACCGAATACTGTAACACTGGTAAAATTTGGTAAATAAACCCTTAAATGATGACATGAATATTAATAATATATATGCATTTTTATGGTCCAGATTGTAGTCATTTTCTTTTCCTTAAATGATTAATTATTAATCAATTCAAATTTCTGTCATGTTACATAAATTCAATATCTCAGCAAATTTCAAGTACACTCTAAAACTAAACGATGTATCCATTGACACACTGTTCATTGACTTTCTTATTTATTCTGATCGATAAATTTCTTTTTTCTGAACACTTGCACTCATACTATGAAAGTCAAGAACATATGAAACTCCTAAGCACCATATGACCATGATATTCCCACCAGATATTTTAAGCACAGAAGCCAGTAATCTTAAATAACTTTAAGTCTTTTAGCAAACCTCTTTGTTCATTTAATAAAATCCACAGACACTGTATACAGGATCTGTTCAGTCCATTGGGATTGGTTGAAATGCAACCTTTCTGTCATATGTCCTAAACACACACACACAAAAAAAACATCCAGTTGTTCAGTAGTCATGGCAACAGGCCAAACAAAATGACCTTTAATTGCTAGCGACATGAGCTGTAATTGCCAGAGACAACCATTTATCAGCACTCCCAAAAAATTGGAAAAATGCACCATCTCTACAAAGCAATGCCCCACTCATTTCAACAAACAGACTTACAAAATCTTTTATTTCCTACCAATTAAGGAAAAGGAAAACTTCAATTGGCTGCCTGCTTGCCAAGACTATGGTGGAGCAGAGAGCAGTGGGATGCCGCAGGCCTCAGTTCGCACAGCACTGGCTAGAATTCATCTGTGGTGAGGCAAATAGGGTTGCTTTCTCCATCATCTCCATATGCTGGAATGGAGAGATTTTTATGTCAGCTGTATTTAGACCCTTTCCAACCATTTTTTTTGTGTACACACACACACACACTCAAGCCAGACTTCCGCAGCCATTTCAGCTCCAACATACGTACCCGCAAGATCCCAGCTCCTTTACATCTCTGAAACATGTTTAGACGAATACGGAAAAAATCCTCAGCTTACATACTTGTGAACGTTATTGCTCCTGAGTGTTAACCACAGTCACCAAATGCCTCTAGGTAAAGTGTGATGAATAAAGTGTGATGAATAAAGTGTCAAACATCTGTGTGCATGTGTTTGTGGGGGTTCCATCTTGTGGGTAACAAATGGGTAACAAATGTCCCCTCAAGGATAGGATTATCTGACAGTGTTGACCATGTGGGTTATTTTGTCTGGTCTGTCTGTCTGTCTGTCTGTCTGTCTGTCTATCTATCTATCTATCTATCTATCTATCTATCTATCTATCTATCTATCTATCTATCTATCTATCTATCTATCTATCTATCTAAAATGTTTCCTTTTAGATTCTAAAGTTAAGCTTAGCATTAGATTCAGGTGTTGGCATATAATTAATCAGCTGCATTAGTAAGTATTTTAGTGTAAGGTCCCTTACAAGGAAAGTGTGTGTGTGTATGTGTGTGTACTGTGTGTGTGTGTGTGTGTGTGTGTGTGTGTGTGTGTGTGTGTGTGTGTGTGTGTGTGTGTGTGTGTGTGTGTGTGTGTGTGTGTGTGTGTGTGTGTGTGTGTGTGTGTGTGTGTGTGTGTGTGTGTGTGTGTGTTTCCATGCATTAGTTGTAATTGGTGTCCTCCCTCGAGAGAACTGTTCAGCTGTAATTTAACTTCAGTTTGATGAATAAATCCAGCCCTGCTGTCAGAGAAGCATTTTAAAGACTTACTCAGTAGAGTAGGCTCGGCTCAGTTTGTATAGTAACCCCTCAGACCCCCTATTTACTATCATGCTTTTCTGAACTGATGGCAACATTTATTACATGACACTGATGTACACTGTTCTGCCAAGTTCGTAAACATGCAGAAGCTTTACTGTGTAAATTTCCGTCACCATTTCCATCTGGCGCTTTCGCTTTGCTATTCGCTTTCTGTCTTTGATACTACTGAACGCCTTACACTTGCAAAGGCTCTGTGATTTACTACAGCACTAGAGCACTGAATACAACCCTAAAGCCAACGTTGGTGCTTCTTTTCATCTTTTCAGCTGTGTTTATTAGGTTACCTAGATTTTATACTCTCATCCACTCACACTTGCATTGCACTCGTTTTTCAACTCGTTCCATCTATTCACTGCTCTTATTCTCTTGCCACAGCACTTCTGTTTTTACTTTACATTTCCCTGCATTTTACTTTAATGTAACCAGTTGGTTTATACTGGCAGAGAAGCTGTATGTGTGCAGTGCCAATGTTCATGATGTGTTCATTAATCCAGCAGCTGTGTTCCATATGAGGCTAATGGCACAGCTACGATTTTCTCTCACAATGACCTCAAACATGGCAATAACATACCAAATATACAAAAAAATATTGCTCATGTTCAACAGCCTTAAAACTACACACATCTTCATGGTGCATTGCTCCAGGCCAGAATTGGTGTCAGGTCAGCAAGGACAGCAAATCTAGGAACATGTCTATCAGCTCTACACTCACTGGTTCCTTAACATGGTCAAACAAATGAGGCTTACATCTAGACTTACATCCATCAGACCTGCTCCAGCTCGCCCGGTTTCAGACACACTCATTATCTGGTAGGAAAGAAAACCAGCCTCATGCCATTATCTGTAAGACATATTTTCCTACCCGGCCAGCCCGAAGGCTCATGAATTCAATAAGTGGCTCTCACTCATTCCATCTCTCTCACTGAATGTTTTTTCCAGATGTTTCTAGTAAGTAGTAATATATGATTCTTTTATTTCCAGTGTACACGTCTTGGCAACGTCTCTAGAGTGTGAGCCCACTGTAATCCATGAACTCGTCTAAGTATAGTCAGGGAATATAAAGAGGATTATCATTAACACTGGACTTTCATAACTAGAAAGTATAATCTATACTAACTGTATACTTTGAAATAATCTGTGAAACAAAAATTCTTTCTATGTAATTCGATACCAAACAAATATAATAAATAAAAAAAAATGTAAATAATATTTGGTGCTTCCACCCAATCCCTTTAAACACTGCGCTGGCATTCTTTGGTATACTGACATTTAATTTAATAAGCAACACAGCTGGCATATTATTTCAAGTATTTTGATGAACGTGCCACAGTTATTATGCAGAACTACTTACTGTCTTACTTTCTTCTGTTTCTGCATAAAAATCCAGACAACCTATCTTTTTTCACCAAAAAGTAGGTATATTTAGTAACATATTTCTCTGCAACATATTTTTAGAATCGAAAATGGAAACTTTTCTACTGACACTACTGTAGAAGCCATACAGTAACATGAATAAACATTTAATACAGATATGCACTGAGCTCTGAGTGATTAAAATGTAACTTATAATAACCAGTCTAGCCATATCCTTGTTGCTATAATCAGTAGGCATTTTTTCATGAATCCATTTTACATACATAGACTGTGTAATCTCAGGGGACTGTTGTGTGTGAAATTCCCAGGAGATGCAAATCAACAGTTTCTGAAATATTCAAACCAGCGCATCTGGCACCAACAACCATTCCACGGTTAAACTCAGGGGATCACGTCAGGGATTTTTCCGCATTCTGATGTGAGGTGAAAACGAACTGGCGCTCTGGGCTTCTGTCACATGATTGGCTGAGTAGATAATTTCATGATAACATGCAGGTGTACAGGTGTTCCTAATAAAGTGAAAGGTGAATGTAAGTCCATATTGTACATTCAACAACACTGAAATATGTCACACTCAAATGCATCTAAGCTAAAACATGGTAATATATAGGGAAGGAGAGATAGAAAGAATATTTTTTCTCAACTGGTGAAATATTAGGCTATAGAAACGCTGGCCAAGCTGATTTCTTTTATGTACGCAAGTCTATCGTATTCCGTATTTGGCCGATCACAGTTTTTTCCTCTCCTTGAATGATGAAGCATAACCAGCATCTGTTTGGATAGATAGTTTGAAGGATAGTAATTCAAGTGTGTGTGTGTGTGTGTGTGTGTGTGTGTGTGTGTGTGTGTGTGTGTGTGTGTGTGTGTGTGTGTGTGTGTGTGTGTGTGTGTGTGTGTGTGTTTTTAGTGTTCCAGTCTAGCATTGTAAGTGGTAAACACAGCGCTTGCTCTGCAGGATTTCACTGTCAGATGTTACATCCACACAAAGTCTGAATCACCTCTGTGGATGAAATGCTGACCAAGACTAAATGCCACAACAAAGAGAATGCAAACCTCATGCATCTACTGAGCTCAGCCACAAGTGTGCCTACAATTTTATTCAAAAAAGATCAAGCTAAAATCTCTCACCTAATGTAAGTATGAATCCTCTACAGTGAGAAGTTTATAATCTCTAAAATCTTTAATGCTATCTTTATATGACATTTTATGCTTCCTTTCTACCATACCTATGAAGCACACTGAGTAAGCAGGATATTAAATATGCATGAGTCCTCTCTGCTTCCACAGGCATGTCCTTGGGGCTGCTCGGCCAGTCAGAGTGATCCCTCATTGGGTAAGATGAACCTGATATGCCCCTTCTGATGAAGAACAAATGAGCAATAGAATCTCCAGTAGATCTATTTCAATACCTATTTTCATTTCCTCTGCTTACCGAGGCTATAACTCCCTCTAAAGATCCTGCCAAAATAAGCTTAATGTATATGAGTCTCCTTTTTTTATATTAGCCAGATGCTGCTCTTACATGCTCAAGCCGTGGGGAGATGGCAATGGTGTCGAAGACATTGCAGTAAATGTCTTTACATTTTCCGATTCTTTACACTAAACAGACTTATTCTGCTAATTAATAACCTGGAAAATATGAAGGTTCAAGCCCACACGATGCCACTGACATATTTTGCTCTTTCACCTCTGTAGTCCAGCACAGCAGAACTAGGAATGAATAATATTCTAAAGCACAGAATGTCAGCTATAAGTTAAGAATTTACACCTGCACTGAGTTACCAGTGGACAGCAATACATGGTTAGTATGTGCATAAATCAGCGCAAAACCACAGCCAGACTGCCGATGGCTCTATGGTCTATACGAACATCCTGTGTAAGGATGTATATGAAGCTCCATTAATGTGATTACAACTGATACTTAATCTGTCCACTAGCAGGCAAATTACGTCATACTCTCTTTGTATAGTTGGTAGGTACAAAACACCATGCCACACACACACACACACAACCACACACACACACATACACACAGTATAGATCAATAGCTCTTAGCATGGGTCTATTTTCCAATCCATGCTAAAGCACAGAAATCATGTTGCAGATTCTCAAGACTCCTGCAAGATTATATCTAAGTCTAGGACACCAGGACAATTCAATTATTAGACAATACACTCAGCCCATAATATTGCTACTATCTTAAAATAGCCCAGGCTACCTGACAATACAAAATGTGTTGAAGGAACTACTATAGACAAACAAATTGTGATTTACAGTAACTCAGTGAACAAGTCGTATTGAAAACCATCCCAAGGTAAGAATAAATAACTAATTCTTTACCTTTTGCTCTTTGGTTACGTAGTCAGCAAAACATACATAACTGATAACAAATAGATGGTCTTTTACCTGCATGTACAATGTAATATGTTGCACCTGACAGCACAGCGCAGATAAATGATAAAAAGATCCACATACGTTAAGACTGCAACCCATTTTAATGTCATGAAAAAACACCAAATAGTTTTTATATATATACATATTTAACCATCCATTCATCCATCCATCTATTTTCTTCTTCCCCTGTTCATTTAGTTACAAGTTAATAATGTTTACTTAGCACTTTCAATCCTCTAATATTTCTGATATCTGAATAACAAAGACACGACAACACAGGTCTATCCATATAAATAAAACTGTAATAATACTGGAACCTAAAAATGAATTTTAAGTACATGACAACATCTATCTGACAGTAAAAAAATAAAATAAAAATTATAATATGAAATGGACAGAGGGGAAAGAAAGTGCAAAAGCATTGCCTTTCTTTCTCACAGCTGTCATCAGCTAACACCAAAGGCACCGATCTATATTAAAATCACTTTGACTTAGATATAAACCTGTATCATTCAATTTCATCTATAAAAGTCATTATTTTGTCAGATATATAAATATAAGGCTTGTGCTTTGGGATCTCTGGTGTTTTCCTCCTGACTGTATGGGTTTCCTCTGGGTTCTCGTGCTGGTAGGTTCACGCCTAATTTTACAATCCCCAGCAGATACTTGGGGTTTTTAAGGCAAATTCCCTTTCTTTCAAAGAGCAAAATGATAAGAATACAGATCCATCAAAATTAGTTTTGGTGGTGAAGGGAACAACCAGAAAATATCAGCCAATTTCTCTGCATTACAAACACTTAACTTTACAAATGTAAAGAGCCAACACGTCTTTATCAGCAGAGACACAGCTGCCTGCCCAGAGCTCTCTAGAGAATCTTTCTTCCAATCCAACTAAAAGCTTTATACAAAGCATCACCTAATAAGCTCTGACCCTATTATCCAGAAGTGCTAACTGTCTCTCCACACTAACCTGCAGGAGGCATATGTTTCTGCATGTTTTTAGAAAGGAAAAAAAACCTGCTGGCTCCTTAAAGTGACGAGGATATCCTGCTTCTCCTGTTCTCTCCCTTAACATCAGATCATGACTCAATAATCCAGTCAAATCTCCTCTTATGCTCTTTATTACCCATGCGGCTTACATTGGCCAATTAGCCATCTGCCTCTACAAAAATGTGTGTGTAAGAGAGCAAGAGAGAGAGAAAGAGAGAGAGTCTCACACATACACACACACACACACACACACACACACACACACACAAACACAGAATGGAGCCAAACCGAGGGCGTGTTCATTGTCCTGACTGACACTGGCCATATTCCTCCTATTGTTCTCTGAATGCTAGATTGTGTGTGTGAGGCAGAGAATGTCATAGGGAGTGGAGGAGGGAGTACGCACACGTGCACACACAAACACACACACAATGCTAGAGGGCCAACGTCTGTCCCAACAAAGCCTACCACACTATCCAAGGCAATCAATGAATCCTACGAGCATGTTACACTGTACCCAGCATAAGCCAGTTAAAATGACATGATGTATTTGTATTATTCAATTGTAATGTACATGTAAATATGTTTTGCCTTACAGGATTTCATTTAATATATAGCTGACTCTAGGGAGGTTAAACGATTACATTTTTTTGTTCTACCTTTGACATCTGAGTAATGTTAGAAAATTACAGACTCTCTCTAGTCTCATGTATATATCACATGACTAACAGTCCAAAATTTGTTGATAATGTAATCTCATATCAAACATTGTATATTCAACCGGAACAATACACAAATGACCCCCAAATATTCAAACACATGGGTGCAAGGTACTGGGAACATACAGTATTTCTATGGGAATAGATAGATAGATAGATAGATAGATAGATAGATAGATAGATAGATAGATAGATAGATAGATAGATAGATAGATAGATAGATAGATAGATAGATAGATAGATAGATAGATAGATAGATAGATAGATAGATAGATAGATAGATAGATAGATAGATAGATAGATAGATAGATAAAATAAAAAATAAAAAATCCAGCACTTCTGAGAGGCCTCTTAAAAGTTCTATGCAGAAAAATATAAAAAATATAAAAATATATTAAAAAAAGTTTACTCATTCAACCAAACTTTAGAACATTTTTTTTCAAGTATACGTGATATATGTGTAAAAAAAAAAAATAATAATGGTGAGTAATAGGACAAAAAAGCCTCAAACCTATATTGTGATAATCTGATATGTATCTACTAAGATTCACAACATTTAGGTTTTGTCACAGCAAATTCAATTATTATAAACATCGTTTTATTTTAACGTCACCAAAACCATATTATCAATCGTAAGCTCGGGTTACTGTGTGTAAGTTTCAGATGTTTTTCCTGTGCTCATGTGTACGGTCCTGTCTATCCACCTTTTCACCCTTTTTATTTCTCTGGGGACTTAGGGCACAAGGTACGAGCACAAACACACATCCAAACTACAAGGCAGAAATCGGACCACAATCCCTGAAGTACGAGCCCACAAAAACATCCCCACTGTGCCCCATGCACAACATTCTAACTTTAAAAAAATGACAAAATAAGATATCTAACTCAATGCCACCAATAACCAATTAGATGAAATGCCTCATATTTATATGCTTAGAATGAACCACTCATATATTTGTATTAAGGTATAATTTACCACAATATCATTAAGAAATGGTATTATTATGTAGAGCAAAGATTGCCAGTTAGCTCATACACATAAAATAAGGCAAACTATTTATAAAAAGCTCTGTGATTCCAATTTATATGTAAATACACATTGAAATAAGCAGACTTTAATAACCTAGATATATTTGCACTGTCAACTACATGGGAAGGGATGGGCAGAGATTTAAAACAGCACAACTTGTGTCTATTACGAAGTAAAATTATTACTTATCAAATCCCTGCACTGAGAGCTGTATCATTAATATCTGACCACCTTTAGAATTAGACATCTTTAAATAAGTGAAGTGCCTGCCCACAAAAAATCCGCTCTCGGTTGTAGTCTTTTGAACATAACATGCATCATAATGAGGGGGTTGTAGGCAATATACAGTACACATGGGAAATCTCCATGTAAGAGGCAAGTAGGCACGTTTATACAAGATGTATTTACAGCTCATTTTTTGTTTCATAATTTTGGTCCTTGTTCCCTTGTAAATATCTTAATAACCCCACATTTTGATGAAATTGATTAGAGTAGCCAAGTCACATCGCTAACCTGGTCCTCTTGGGATAAATTCAGTATGACCTCATTCCAGGCCTTGGCCTCCATCCCAGCTCATTGAGTGATTAACTAATCAATACAGAAAACCCTCCTTGTGTCTTGTAGAGTAGCTTTTGAGAGGACAAGTAGAACTGGAGCCAGGCTCTGCAGCTGTACTCTGTCAGGCTCCCAAGGAGGCAATTGTTGTTGACAAAAAGGCTAAAGCTATACAGGTATTGATTGGAGGCTTGTACTATGCCAATCTCCTGCTGTTATTACCTGAAGACACGTCCGCCCTTCAGTTGACTGTAGCTCGCCTCATTTAAACCAGCACTGTAGGATGAATTGCTGCTTTCCTAATAGCCAGAAAGCCTGAATCATTCCAGATGATTCAGATGAACACATGATGAGAACAACTGAAGGAGGGGTGAAGTTTTTCTTCGTTTCTCTTAATAGGATGATGGCTGTAAACTTGCACTAAAAGCCTTGGCTAGCCTGAAGTCTTTGTCCACGCATGAGTGTGAGTTTGGCTCTGGGTTAATCCTTCTGTAAGCAGTGAATACACTTCAAGCAAGAGAGTGCCGTATGGCTGAGGACATAAAACCACTTCAGCTCTTTCAGACAGCAGTTTGTGAATGGATTACTGCTTACTCAGCCACGTAATGCCTTTCTCTCTGAGGGCAAACACCCACTGCTTTTAGAAATGGTATAGAAGGGAGGGCTTTCCATTCAAACTGTGTTGGTCTCAGGCTAGATCTCACTATCTATTTCACTGCAGCTCTGTCTGTCCATCATTCTCTTTGTCTGTATCCATCCCTCTCTTCATCCCTCTCCACATCTTTTGGCGTCCCTTGGGGCCAAGGCTGCCATGACGTATTAATAGAGACACTGATGACTGATCTCGCAGTGCTGCATGAGACAGATGTCCTTATATGCTTTGAACGAACCACAGCAAAGACACTCTCTCATCTCTGATAATGCTCTCAGACCTCTACACCATCTGTAAATCATCTTAGCTTTCGCCTAACACGCAGCGCTGTGGTCCACTAAGCTCCACGTCCAGACTGAACAAATCAAGAATCAGCTCTGCTGTCTTTCTATAGACTAAATTATATTTCTATAGCTTTGTGTGGGACAAACCCTAGATTGTTCACAGTGCCTGTGGTTCAGGGTCTCTCCAACTCTAAATGAGCAAGATTTCCTTAGCGTAACTGCGGAAAGTGCTCGAAACGTGGCCACATCACCACAACACTTGCTCAAGCCTGCATCTTACTCCCACTATTCCAGCTTTCAGATGGTTATGCTCAAATGAGAGAAAGAACCTGGTTTACATTAAGGTACCACAAGAAAAGAAAAAACCTTTCAGCATTAAAATAGAATTCTTACATTTATTCAGACATACAGAACAGATGAATGACACACATTCATTACGCAGCTGCATGTAGATGGACAAATGATGCTGGCATTTAAGCTGCAGCATTAAATTATTATTTTAGGTGGTTTTATTTGTGCAGAATGAATCAACAGCAATAAGTTAAAGTTATGCTCAACCTTTAATATACTTTAATACTTTAGAAATCTGGAATATTGGATGATGAAGGAAAACACAGAACTGTTGTAGGGTTGTATACAGAACTGTTGAAGGTTCTCCTGGAAAACAACCAAAAGATTCAGGATTCTTCAAAAACAATCTGAAGATTGTTTTCTGCCTGTGGTTTGAATATGAATATTCCATTATGATGAGTTGTGAGTAGTAATAAATGTCCTGGGATCTAGGACATTAAAGGGTTCTTTGGATTTTCTGAAAAAAAAAAATCTTTAAAGAGATCTTTTATAGAAAAAGATTCAAAACTTTTTTTAGCTCATTTATTGCATCTAACATTTAATTAACGCCTATTATTTTGATGATAGTGGGGTTATCCAATATACCATCAGGACCCTGATTTGTTGCTTTAACTGACCACTTTGATGGAACCCCCAAAAGCTTTATGTGGCTTCCTACAATTTCTCTTTCAGACAGTATAACCAAAGAACTTAAGGAAGCAAAGAAACATTGATTATTAAAGACCCAGACCCTTTTGCTGGTTCCAAATATGATGTGTCTAATGACTGTATGCAACATAATGTTTTAGCTGTGCAATTTTGTCATCAGGATACAGAGAGTCTACTCAAGTCAGGCAAGCACGGCTCCATGTGCAGGGTGTCGTAGCTTATCCACAGACACTCAGCTCTGGTAATAAGTTTAATCTTTCAGCCATTGCTTGTTCATCATTTGTAACATCACTGTGGTCTGTATGTAATAGTGTGTGTGTGTGTGTGTGTGTGTGTGTGTGTGTGTGTGTGTGTGTGTGTGTGTGTGTGTGTGTGTGTGTGTGTGTGTGTGTGTGTGTGTGTGTGTATGTATTTGTGTGTGTTTGTGTGTGTGTACTGTATGTGTTTGTGTGTGTGTGTGTGTGTGTGTGTGTGTGTGTTTGTATGTGTTTGTGTGTGTATGTGTGTGTGTCTGTGTGTGTATGTGTTTGTGTGTGTGTGTGTGTGTCTGTGTGTTTTTTTGTTTATGTTGTTTGTTTTGTGTGTGTTCATGTGTTTTTTGCTTGTGTTGTTTTTTATTTTTTTTGTGTCTTTTTGTATGTTTGTTTACTTGTGTTGTGTGTGTGTGTGTGTGTGTGTGTGTGTGTGTGTGTGTGTGTGTCTAAGGTGTCCATACTGATCGGCTCAGATTCCAGTGATGGAGAAGTGCAGCTGTCAAACAAAGCCATGATGTTCTCTGCTATTAAATGTAACCCTAAGATTAGTAGTTTGACTGTTGAATCACTCACGAATTCATTTTTATACTTAATCTCATACTTGATACAAATTTTCACTACAAAAACACAGTGAGATGTTTGACTGAACGGCAGCACACTAACATCCCACTCTGTGCCTTTGCAT